>NC_047040.1:85454554-85754554 GCF_011762595.2 Tursiops truncatus | reverse complement strand
TTCAAAAGTACTTTAAAAAAAATGAGATTTCCAACTCAAACTCATTGACATCAGAACCTAATTTCCCACATAATTTGTGGCTCCAGTTACACTATTTATGAACTATGAGTATCACACACGTTTCTGAAGGTTAAGCCCCAAATCTCCGTATAGTGTTACTAAAAATTGCCTCAAGAGGTATGCCAGTTTATTGGTTTCCATGTTGCGAAAAAGAACTATAGCAAAGATGAGTTAAAGAGTTCCTTGTTCTCTCTGCTTCTCCTCCTACTAGTTAACATTTTGCTCTTAGCATTCTGAGTAGAGGGGCAGCCAGGGAGTAGGAATGGTAGAGAGGGTAGGGATGAAGATAGAGGTAGAACTGGTTGAGAGCCTACAATGTACCAATAATCTGTTATTTCATTTAAGCCCTCGCAACGTGGTATGATAAGTATTATTATTCCCATTTTACAGTCAAGGATCTTAGTTCAGTGAAACTGAGAAATTTGCCTGAGGTTATATAGCCTGGAAATTGTAGACGCTGTATTGGAATTAAGGACCCTCTGATTTCCAAGGCCCTATTCTACCATTCTATACTGACTTTCAAGGAAAACTCAAAGCTACCAAACTAAAACAATGCTCATCTTCAGTAAAAGAAGCAACTGGTTAAAATGGGATTTGAAATACATCCATAGTAACTGTTCAAATTATCAAACATATCCAGACAAGACTGGATTCAAACACTGTAGGAAAAGTCATTCAAATGGCAGAGTAGAAAGTATGATTTCTGGTGCCTCCTGGTTTGTTCCTTTCCTCCTTCTGGAGTCCTTTTACCAACCCAGACACTCTCTGTCCATACAGAGTGGATTCCCAAAACTTTCCATGTCTGTGCTCTCCAGGCAGCATCAGATCATTTTCATTTCTGTATGTTCTAATAAAACCTACACATATCAGACCTTACCATTTAGGTGTTTAAGTGACAAAAGTAGCATAATATAAAAGCTGACTCTTCAATAAGATCAATAAAATTGATAAAACTTCAGCCAAATTAAATAGGAAAAAAAGAGAGAAAAGCCAAGCTACCAATATCAAGAATGAAAGAGGTAGCATTACCTCAGATTCTATACAAACTAAAAGGCCAATAAAGAAATACTATGAACAATCTTATATCAATATATTTAACAACCTAAATGAAATGGACAAATCATTTGAAAGAAACTATCACAACTTACTCAAGGAGTATGTCAATATTTAATAGATATTATGTTACTTGAAAAACCTAATATCTATTAAAGAAATTGAGTGTGTAGTTAAAAACCCTCTGGCAAAAAAGATCCTAGGCCCAGATGGCTTAACCAGTGATTCTACCAAACATCTAAGAAAGAAATGATACCAATTCTACATAAATTCTGCTAAAAAACTGGAAGACTACTTCCCAACTCATTCTATGGGGTCTGCTTTACTCTGTTACCAAAGCCAGACAAAGACGGTACAAAAAGAGAAAACTATAGACCATCAGATACAAAAGTTCTTAAAATTTTAGGAAACTGAATCTAACAATGTGTACAAAGGATAATATATTATTACCAAATATGATTTATCTCAGGAATGAAGGATTGGTTAATATTCAAAAACAATCAATGTAATTCATCATATTAATAGACTAAACAAATATATAATGTAAGATTATCTCAACTGATGCAGAAAAAGGATTTGATGAAATCCAATATTTAGTCCTGATGACACTTTTTAGCATACTAGGAATAAAAAGGAGCTTCCTCAATCTAATAATGGGCATGTAAAAAAAAAAAAAAAATCTAAGGCTAACAGCATGCTTCAAGGTAAGAAACCAAATGCTTTCCCTTTAGAATCTGGAAAAGGCAGAGATGTGCCTACTCCCACCACTTCTGTACAACATTATACTGAAGGATGTACTCCATGCAACAAGAAAAGGAAAATAAATAAAAGACACTGAAATCGAAAAAGGGTAAGTAAAAACATCTTTATCTACAGATTACATGGTTGTCCACACACAAAAAGTCTAATAAAATTCTCACAAAAAAAATATTTTAAAGGTATGAGTTTGGCAAAACTGCAGGACACAAGACGAAAATACAAAGGTTAGTTTTATTTCTCTGTCATAGCAATGAACAATCAGAGACTGAAAATATATTTTTTAAAATACCATAATAGCATCAAAAATATGAAATACTTATGAACACATCAATGATGTGTAAGACCTATACATTGAAGACTACAAAACAGAACTGAGAGATTAAGGAAGATCTAAATAAATGGAACAAAATACTAAATATTGTAAATATGGTTAAGTCTCTTCAAATTGATCTATAGATTCAGAGCAATCCCATTCAAAACCTCAGTGGATTTTCTTCCTTTTCTTTTTTTCATTGACAACCTTATTATAAAGTTCACATGGAAATACAAAGGATTCAGAACAGCCAAAAAATCTGAAAAGGAAGAAAAAAGTTGGAGGACTTACATTACCTAACTTCAAGACTTATTGTTATAAGTAGCATAATCAGGAGTGTCATGATTATGGCATGTCAGAATCATGGCATTGGAATAGACAGATCAACTGAACAGAATAGAGTCAAGAAATAGACCTACATGTATTTGGTCAACTGATTTTCAACCAAATTCTAAAGGCAATTCAATAGAGAAGAGAAGTATTTTCAACAATAGTGCTGGAACAATTGGATATCCAGTGCATAAAAAAAGAACCTGGATCCATACCTCAAACCATATGCAAAAAATAACTAAAAATGCATCATAACCTAAATGTAAAATCTACAACCGTAAAATATCTGGAAGAAAACCTAGGAAAAAAAATTTATGGCCTTGGGTTAGGTATAGATTGTTAAGACACAATACCAAAAACATGATGAATAAATTGGGCTTCATCAAGATTTAGAACCTCTGCTCTTCAAAGGGCAGTATTTAAAGACAAAGCACAGAGGGAGAAAATATTGTACACATCTGTATAAAAATAAGAAGACTGACTGTAGCAAATGTTGGTGAAGATGTGGAGAAACTGGAACTCCCATGCACTGCAGGTAGGAATGTAAAATGGTACAACCACTTTGGAAAATGTTGGCAATTTCTCTAAAAAATTAACATATGACCCAGCCATTTCACACCTAGGTATTTACCCGAAGGGAATGAAAGCATATGGATACACAAACACTTGCAGACAAATATTTACAGTAGCTTAATTTGTAATATTCAAAAATTAAAAATCATCCAAATGTCCATCAACAAGTGTACAGATAAATTGTGATATATCCATACAATGGACTACTAATCAGTATCAAAAAAGAATGAACTACTGAAACACATAACCAGAGTGGATCTAAAATAATCATGCTGACCGAAAGAAATCAGACAAGAAGGAGTACATACAATACGCTTCCATTTTTATAGAATTATAGGAAATTCAAACTTACTGGTAGTGACAGAAGGCATATAAGTGGTGCCTAAGAATGGGGATGGGAGTGGGGTAGTGAGCACTGACAGGAAGAGACTGCAAGGAACGTGAGAAAACTTTTGGGGGTGATGAATATGTTCATTATCTTGTCAAGGTGATCGTTTCACAGGTGTATATATATGTCAAAAGCAATCAGATTGTAAACTTTATGTTTAGTTTATTAGTATCAATTTACTTCAGTAAAGCTGTTTAAAAAGCAATCTAACAAAAGAATAAAAGTTTGCATTTTGGTGAGTTTTGTGAGTTTAAGAAAAGCAATAATTTTCAGTCATTCTGAACTGCTGGAAAAACACATTTTCCACACAATTCACTACATATGGGAGGGAGGGGACATCTAAGTGATCTTGAGGCAGTAGTTCCTAACTAAACCCCACCCCTGGAGGAGGATCCTAATTTTAGCAGCTTATAGATTATCCAAATGCTTATCATAGGCATATTATATATCATAGGGCTTCACTGTACTTACAGGAAACTTCTAAATAAAAGACAAGTTATGCATATATATACATATGATGATGTATACATATACACATTATGATATACATATATACATCATATATTAATATATACATCAAAAGAAAACATTGAATATTAAGGGGAAAGCCAGCAAGAACAATCAATACAGAAGTCTTATTCTAGTAAAGCTATTAGACTTAAAGTGAAGAAAGATTATTTGGCACAGTGATGCAAAAATATCAAGTTATCATAAGGTGGAAAAAAATTTGGTTAACCAACTGCTTTTCTATAACAACATCCCCACCAGACAACACAAATAGACTGACAAGTAAGCAGACTGATCATAATGGATTTATGACACTGAGATCCTATGTTTTTAAGAACCATTTTTATAGACTAAATTACTTTAGAAAGAGTTCTTGGTGTGCAAAAGTGTGAAACAGCTTTAAAAAAAAATGTTCAAAGATAAAGGAATAATGCAGAATCAGGGACAATAAAGGAAATTGCCTGGCTAAAGCCAAGAGGCCTGCAAATACTCTTCACATGAATAATGCGCTTGACATGACATACAGGAGCAAAAATGTTTAAACACTAATGAACTTAAGAAAAGAGAAAGTAATAAACTTGAAGATATGTGTCCCATGAGGGTTTGACATTTACAAACCAATCACCTTGGGAAGTGGTGCTCTTATTGTTTCTGGAATGGGCTTCCTGAGCAAGTTAAGCACTACCAACTAAAGAAATAAATAAAACAAAACCAAGCAAACAACTGTCTTATAACTAACAGTCCCCTTTCTTTCAGGATTCAAACCTCTGATCCATGAAATTGGGCTCCAAACTGTCCACGAAATAGGGCTCCAAACAGTATTGACTAATTCCCTAAGTCAAATGTACTCTTCAAAGAACAAAGATCTGCTAGTATAGTGAAATTAGAATGCAAGTTACATGGACCTAAAGTATTGGGTTGGCCAAAAAGTTCCTTAGGGTTTTTCCCTAAGATGTTACAGAACGAACTTCTTGGCCAACCCAATAGTATAGAAAGATGGCAAGAGTTTCGAGATTTGTTATCATTGACAGAGAAAGTCAGTGGACTGTTACGTGGGAAACAACAGGTATGCGGAGAAGCGCTATGTATGTATACTCAACTGTCAGTCATGTCACACCAGTAGCATCACTGTATATCCAGTGCCCCACACAGTGCTTGGTACCTAACCTGCACTCTACAAATCTTTAGAATGGTGAATACATAAACATTTATATGAAGGATATTACTTTGGAATGCAATGTAATTAAATATTTTATTTGGGAGGGTATGACAAATCTTCAAACAAATTTTAAAGTAGGTTCCCCAGTTTAAAGTATGTTTTATATTTAATCAACCATAATCTCTCAAAATACCCTAAAATGTTAGTAAGAATGGTGGTGATCTAGGTTATAATTCAATCTCAATGAGATAAGAACTTGGTAACTATACAATGGAAACTTTTGATCAATTACACAGTGAATTGTCCATGACATGTTAATTAAGATATGATTCTGTTTTTTTATTAACAGGTTAAAATACAGTTGACCCTTGAGCCAACCCCTTGTGCAGTCGAAAATCCAAGTGTAACTTTGACTCCCCCAAAACTTAACCAGCTTACTGTTGGCCAGAAGCCTTACTAATAACATAAAGAGCAGACTAACAATTTTGTTGTTACATGTATATGTACATTTGATTAGTATTGTATTTTCCATAGTACCATGAACATTCTTGACACATAGTAGAGACTCAGTAAATATGTACTGAATCGTATAATTGAATTCAGCACGTACACACACAGAACAAAGTAAGTGCAAGTCATTCTAATAAGTTGCTTTAGGAGGTTAATAATAATATAATGATGGTGATAATAATAAACAACTGCATTTACTGAGTACCTACTATTTGCTGGGCAATTTGTTGGATGCATCATGCACTGTATCTTTTTTTTTTTTAACATCTTTATTGGAGTATAATTGCTTTACAATGGTGTGTTAGTTTCTGCTTTATAACAAAGTGAATCAGCTATACATATACATATATCCCCATATCCCTTCCCTCTTGCGTCTCCATCCCACCCTCCCTATGCCACCCCTCTAGGTGGTCACAAAGCAGCAAGCTGATCTCCCTGTGCTATGTGGCTGCTTCCCTATCTTAACTCTTATAATATAACTCCTATCTCTTGGATGAGGAAGCCAAGATTCCAAAAAGTTAAGTACACTAAACACAGGGAAAATGTTGGTATGCTGCTGTGCACATATTTTCAAGATTCTGAGTGCCTTTAATGCTTTATTAATATTAAGGATATTCTAATGATTTTGCCTACTCTGATATTATTTTTAAAATCAATTTCTAAGCAAATAACTTCAGGGTTAAAGTTAGATATGTAGTTTGAAGATGAGGTAGGTGTACTTGAAATAAAATGGCATCATCCCTTGAAGCAGTTTGAAATCCATAAAAATCCCAAACAATCAAAACCAGAACCTCAAAAGCCCAATGTATACAAGTACATGATATCCCCAAAACAAATTCCTGCAGTCTTTTCTAGGTGACGATCTCCAGTGTTACAGATGCCTATGAAATTCCCTGTTCTTGAATATCCATTTCTTTGCTTTAAATAACAGATCTTTGAGGGATCTTCAAGATGGCTGAGGAGTAAGCCATGGAGATCACCTTCATCCCTACAAATACATCAAAAATATATCTACGTGTGGAACGACTCCTACAGAACACCTACTGAATGCTGGCAGAAGACCTCAGACTTCCCAAAAGGCAAGAAAATCCCCACATACCTGGGTAGGGCAAAAGGAAAAAGAAAAAACAGAGACAAAAGAGTAGGGATGGGACCTGAACCAGTGTGAGGGAGATGTGAAGGAGGAAAGGTTTCCACACACTAGGAAGCCCCTTCGCGGGAGGAGACAGCAGGAGGCGGAGGGGGGAAGCTTCAGAGCCACGGAGGATAGCACAGCAACAGGGGTGCGGAGGGCAAAGCAGATCCCTGCACAGAGGATCGGTGCTGACCAGCACTCACCAGCCCGAGAGGCTTGTCTGCTCACCCACCGGGATGGGCGGGGGATGGGAGCTGAGGCTCGGGCTTCAGAGGTCAGATCCCAGGGAGAGGACTGGGGTTGGCTGCGTGAACACAGCCTGAAGGGGGCTAGTGAGCCACAGCTACCTGAGAGGGAGTCTGGGAAAAAGTCTGGACTGGCGTAAGAGGCAAGAGACCACTGTTTCGGGGTGGGCGAGGAGAGGAGATTCCTTCCCCATTTGCCCACAGAAGGCAGAGCACTGCCGAAACGAGCTCGAGACGGGCGCAAGCTGCGGCTATCAGCGCAGACACCAGAGACAGGCATGAGACTCTAACGCTGCTGCTGCAGCCACCAAGAATCCTATGTGCAAGAGCAGGTCATTATCCACAGCCCCCTGGGAGCCTGTGCAGCCCACCACTGCCAGGGTCCCGTGATCCAGGGACAACTTCCCCAGGAGAACATACGGTGTGCCTCAGGCTGTAGAAACATCATGTTGGCCTCCGCTGCCACAGGCTCCCCCCGCATTCCAATTATAAATACTGTACCCTCCCTCCCCCTGGCCTGAGTGAGCCAGAGCCCCCTAATCAGCCACTGCTTTAACCCCATCCTGTCTGGGAGGGAACAGAGGCCTGAGGGCGACCTACACACAGAGGCAGGGCCAAATCCAAAGCTGAACCCCAGGAGCTGTGCGAACAAAGAAGAGAAAGGGAAACCTCTCCCAGCAGCCTCAGTAGCAGCGGATTAAATCCCCACAATCAACTCAAGGTACCCTGCATCTGTGGAATACCTGAACAAACAACAAATCAACCCAAAATTGAGGCGGTGGATTTGGGAGCAACTGTAGACTTGGGGTTTGTTGTCTTCGACTGACTTGTTTCTGATTTTTATGTTTATCTTAGTATAGTTTTTAGCGTTTGTTATCATTGGTGGATTTGTTTATTGGTTGGGCTGCTCTCTTCTTTTTATATTTTTACATTTTTATTTCAATAATTTTTTAAATTTTTATTTATTTTATTTCATTTCCTTTATTTCTTTATTTAAAAAATTTTTTTTTCCTTTCTTTTCTTCTCCCTTTTCTTCTAAGCCACGTGGCTGACAGGGTCTTGGTGCTCCGGCATGGTGTCAGGCCTAAGCCTCGGGGTGGGACAGCCGAGTTCACGACACTGGACCAACAGAGACCTCCCAGCCCCATGCAATATCAATCGGTGAGAGCTCTCCCAGAGATCTCCATCTCAACACTAACACTCAGCTCCACCCAAAGGCCAGCAAGCTCTAGTGCTGGACGCCCCAAGCTAAACAACTACAAGACAGGTACACAACACTACCCATTAGCAGAGAGGCTGACTAAAATCATACTAAGCTCACAGACACCACAAAGCACATGAGCAGGCTCAGCCCTGCCCACCAGAAAGACAAGATTCAGCCCCACCCACCAGAACACAGGCACCAGTCCCCTCCACCAGGAAATCTACACAAACCACTGAACTAACCTTACCCACTAGGGGCAGACACCAAAAGCAACGGGAATTATGAACCTGCAGCCTGCAAAAAGGAGACCCAAACACAGTAAGTTAAGCAAAATGAGAAGACAGAGAAATATGTAGCAGATGAAGGAGCAAGTTAAAAACCCACCAGACCAAACAAATGAAGAGGAAACAGGCAGTCTACCTGAAAAAGAATTCAGAGTTATGATAGTAAAGATGATCCAAAACCTTGGAAATAGAATGGAGAAAATACAAGAAACGTTTAACAAGGACCTAGAAGAACTAAAGAGCAAACAAACAATGATGAACAACACAATAAATGAAATTAAAAATTCTCTAGAAGGAAATATAGCAGAATAAGTGAGGCAGAATAACAGATAACTGACCTGGAAGATAAATAGTGGAAATACCTACCGCAGAGCAAAATAAAGAAAAAAGAATGAAAAGAATTGTGGACAGTCTCAGAGACCTCTGGGACAACATTAAACATACCAACATTCGAATTATAGGGATCCCAGAAGAAGAAGAGAAAAAGAAAGGGTCTTAGAAAATATTTGAAAACATTATAGTTGAAAACTTCCCTAACACAGGAAAGGAAAGATACAGTCAAGTCCAGGCAGCAAAGAGAGTATGAAACAGGATAAATCCAAGGAGAAACACGTCAAGATACATATTAACCAAACTATCAAAAATTAAATACAAAGAAAAAATACTAAAAGCAGCAGAGAAAAGCAAAAAATAACATACAAAGGAATCCCCATAAGGTTAACAGCTGATCTTTCAGCAGAAACGCTGAAAGCCAAAAGGGAGTAGCAGGACATACTTAAAGTGATGAAAGGGAAAAACCTACAACCAAGGTTACTCTACTCAGCAAGGATCTCATTCAGATTCGACAGAGAAATTAAAACCTTTGCAGACAAGCAAAAGTTAAGAGAATTCAGCAGCACCAAAGCAGCTTTCCAACAAATGCTAAAGAAACTTCTCTAGGCAGGAAACACAAGAGAAGGAAAAGACCTACAACAACAAACCCAAGACAATTAAGAAAATGGTAGTAGGAACATACATATCAATAATTACGTTAAATGTAAATGGTTTAAATGCTCCAACCAAAAGACACAGATTGACTGAATGGATACAAAAATGAGATCCGTACATATGCTGTCTACAAGAGACCCACTTTAGACTTAGGGACACATACAGACTGAAAGTGAGGGAATGGAAAAAGGTGTTCCATGCAAACGGAAATCAAAAGACAGCTGGAGTAGCAATTCTCATATCGGACAAAAGGGACATTAAAATAAAGACTACTAAAAGAGACAAAGAAGGAACCTACATAATGATCAAGGGATCAATCCAAGAAGAAGATATAACAATTATAAATATATATGCACCCAACAAAGGAGCACCTCAATACATAAGGCAACTGCTAATAACTATAAAAGAGGAAATCGACAGTTACACAATAATAGTAGGGGGACTTTAACACCTCACTTACACCAATGGACAGATCATCCAAACAGAAAATTAGTAAGGAAACACAAGCTTTAAATGACACATTAAATAAGATGGACTTAATTGATATTTATAGGACATTCCATCCAAAAACAACAGAATACACTTTCTTCTCAAGTGCTCATGGAACATTCTCTGGGATAGATCATACCTTGGGTCACAAATCAAGCCTTGGTAAATTTAAGAAAATTGAAATTGTATGAAGTATCTTTTCCAACCACAACGCTATGAGACTAGATATCAATTACAGGAAAAAAAACTGTAAAAAATACAAACACATGGAGGCTAAACAATATGCTACTAAATAACCAAGAGATCCTTGAAGAAATCAAAGAGGAAATGAAAAAATACCTAGAAACAAATGACAATGAAAACACAATGACCCAAAACCTATGGGATGCAGCAAAAGCAATTCTAACAGGGAAGTTTATAGCAATACAATTCTACCTCAAGAAACAAGAAACATCTCAAATAAACAACCTAACCTTACACCTAAAGTAATTAGAGAAAGAAGAACAAAAAACTCCAAAGTTAGCAGAAGGAAAGAAATCATAAAGATCAGATCAGAAATAAATGAAAAAGAAATGAAGGAAACAATAGCAAAGATCAATAAAACTAAAAGCTGGTTCTTTGAGATGATAAACAAAATAGATAAACCACTAGCCAGACTTATCAAGGAAAAAGGGAGAAAACGTAAATCAACAGAATTAGAAATGAAAAGGAGAAGTAACAACTGACAGTGCAGAAATACAATGGATAATGAGAGATTACTACAAGCAACTATATGCCAATGAAATGGACAACCTGGAAAAAATGGACAAATTCTTAGAAAAGCACAACCTTCCGAGACTGAACCAGGAAGAAATAGAAAATATAAACAGACCAATCACAAGCACTGAAATGAAACTGTGATTAAAAGTTGGAGGATTCAGGCTCCCTGACTTCAGACTATACTACAAAGCTACAGTAATCAAGACAGTATGGTACTAGCACAAAAACAGCAATATAGATCAATGGAACAGGATAGAAAGCCCAGAGATAAACCCACGCACATATGGTCACCTTATCTTTGATAAAGTAGGCAAGAATATACAATGGAGAAAAGACAGCCTCTTAAATAAGTGGTGCTGGGCAAACTGGACAGCTACATGTAAAAGAATGAAATTAGAACACTTCCTAATACCATACACAAAAATAAACTCAAAATGGATTAAAGACCTAAATGTAAGTCCAGACACTATAAAACCCTTAGAGGAAAACATAGCAAGAACACTCTTTGACATAAATGACAGCAAGATCCTTTTTGACCCACCTCCTAGAGAAATGGAAATAAAAACAAAAATAAACAAATGGGACCTAATAAAACTTAAAAGCTTTTGCACAGCAAAGGAAACCATAAACAAGACGAAAATACAACACTCAGAATGGGAGAAGATACTTGCAAACGAAGCAACTGACAAAGGAGTAGTCTCCAAAATATACAAGCAGTTCATGCAGCTCAATATCAAAACAAACAAACAATCTAATCCAAAAATGGGCTGAAGATCTAAACAGACATTTCTCCAAAGAAGATACACAGATTGCCAACAAACACATGAAAGGATGCTCAACATCACTAATCATTAGACAAATGCAAATCAAAACTACAATGAGGTATCACCTCACACTAGTCAGAATGGCCATCATCAAAAAATCTACAAACAATAAATGCTGGAGAGGGTGTGGAGAGAAGGGAACCCTCTTGCACTGTTGGTGGGAATGTATATTGATACAGCCACTATGGAGAACAGTATGGAGGTTCCTTAAAAAGCTAAAAATAGAATTACCCTATGACCCAGCAATCTCACTACTGGACATATACCCTGAGATAATTATAATTCAAAAAGAGTCATGTATCAAATGTTCATTGCAGCTCTATTTACAATAACCAGGACATGGAAGCAACCTAACTGCCCATCGACAGATGAATGGATAAAGAAGATGTGGCACATATACAAAATGGAATATTACTCAGCCATAAAAAGAAACGAAATTGAGTTATTTGTAGTGAGGTGGATGGACCTAGAGTCTGTCATACAGAGTGCAGTAAGTCAGAAAGAGAGAAACAAATACCATATGCTAACACATATATATGGAATCTAAAAAAAAAAAAAGGTTCTGATGAACCTAGAGGTAGTACAGGAATAAAGATGCAGATGTAGAGAATGGACTTGAGGACATGGGGAGGGGGAAGGGTAAGCTGGGACGAAGTGAGAGAGTAGCGTTGACATATATACACTACCAAATGTAAAATAGATAGCTAGTAGGAAGCAGCTACATCACACGGCGAGATCATCTCAGTGCTTTGTGACCACCTAGAGGGGTGGGATAGGGAGGGTGGGAGGGAGACGCAAGAGTGAGGGGATATGGGGATATATGTATACATATAGCTGATTCACTTTGTTATACAGCAGAAACTAACACAACATTGTATAGCTATTATACTCCAATGAAGATGTTAAAAAAATAATAAATAAATAACAGCTCTTTAAAACATGGGAGTCATAACTAATGGATTGTAATATTTCTACCTTTAAATTCTGAATTTTTTATGAGTAAAATAATCCCAAATGAAAAGCACTTGTACCAAGAACACTGAACCTTTCTTCTCCTATTAGCATATCAGTCTTCAATCATATCTAGATCAATAGTGAAGATATCCGCTTAAAAGAGAGCCATGCTTTCTTTTGTCAGAAGTTCATTACTTTTTATTAGGGTCATTGCTTGAAAACTTCAAAACACCATATGGACCTAATTGTGGTTTATTTTGGCAAAAAGGAAGACACTGTAGAACAATTGAGGCATTACATTCTACAATTCCATTACTTTCATCCCTCTCAGCTTTATTACTGTGTCGTTAAAGGCAACTTGAGTGAGCTAAGAATTATACTGTCATGTGTACAGGCTAGTAGGTTAATAACAAAACACACTCAAGTTTAAAGGTATCTAACAGCTGTTTTCATTATTTTGTGTAAATACACTTGAAGCATATCTATCTGATTAGTGGATAGAGTGCTCTTCTCTGTCACATGCCATGGGCACTGCTATGTGCAAGTAATCAAAGTGCTCAGAAAATGAGTTTACATTGTTCACTGCTGAAATACACAAATGTCAGAAAGTGACTGCGCATCAAAGCTTAGTCAAATCATCTGCTGCAAACAAACAGATTCCAATGCACATTTCAGCTTAAAACATTCTGCTGCAGCACACTGAGTTGGACTTATTGCTGGCCAAAATGAAGTGGTGTGCAGAAAACAATAAGTTTCTTTAGAGAGAAAGAAATGACTTCAAAATCTGATTTACTCATATGAATTCATACTGATCATCATCTACATAATTTCCAAGAGTCAACATCTAAAGTTTTATTATTTTTATCCTAGGAATATTAATTAGCTTTTAAATGTGAACGGATAAGGACACATGTCATATATTCTTATTTTAGGGCTTACATATGTTATAAAATCCATACATAACTTAAGATTTCTCATGTAATGATTTTTAATTCCATGTTCAGAGGCTTTTCCTTCATTCTCTTTCATGCTACTATGTTCCATCTAATAGTACATTTACTTTGAATTCCAATACTCATTTGCTTGCCACTTAAACATTTAAAAAATATTTATCCTCAACTATCAGCTCCTGTCCTACAGATTCTCTTCACTTGACCTCTTGTTTTCTTCAACCAGAGAAACACTTGACTCCCATTCCACTATGGAGTTGACAGGTTCAACTACTATGCTGCCTACCCACTCAGTGGGCTTTCTCACTTCATCACCGTCTCTCTGGTTAACTGTCTCTGTGGTTTCTTGTCCCCTGTGTCTGCCTAATTTTGATGTTCCAACTTAGACATTTGTTTTCAAATCTATTCAAAACTCTTCCTGCCTTGTTTTTTCTTTCTGGGGGTGGGTGGGTACAATCCTGATGTCATATCCATGAACAACCCCTGCAATAATATGGGTGCTGAATATTCTCAATATGGTGATGAGTGGAACTTCTTTCTTCTTCCAAAGCCTGGCGCTAAAAATGCCCCATTCCCATTCAAGTCCTCTGTCAAGAACCCCTGATTTTGACATATCTGGCTTCCTCAGAAATGCTTTTAAACCACTTTATGCTTGCCCCTCCAGTCCCAGAAACACTTGTTTCAAATTTGTCTGTCTGCCTCTTCCAAGTTTCTCATCTTTTCCTTCAATTTCATCCACTTGGTCTTTGGGGATGTTTACATTGAAGCTCGTATTTCAAGACTCATCTAGTTTTCTCTCAAGCATCTCTAAGTCCTCTGTGCTGTTTGAAGGCTTGCCTTGTCATCTGTATACTCTGTCTGTCTGCACCTCAGTTTCCTCCTGCCCCTCTGATGAGAGGCTGGAGGACTCATGAGAGTGAGGCTCTGGTAGCACTAACACAAGCCAGATCTGGCTGCGGAGGTGTTATGTAAGCTTCTCTACGCTGAATTGACAATGAGTTTCTTCACTGACCTTCAAGTTCCAAGTTTATTCTGAGGTGTTCCATAAGTGAGGCTCATGACCAAAATGTCAAGATTTCCAGTTAAGGGTACAAGCTTGGTTTTCAAAAGGTTAGATAGCAATTATATATCCCACACCCAATATTTTCATGTCACCTTTCAAAGTGGTAAACCTCCTTTGTTCACGTGTTGACACAGGTCAACAAGGCAAATAAAGTACATTTAGGGACAATGATTCTCTCCAAATTTAATGTAACTATATTTTGGCCCACTGTTCTAAAAGGTTCTTTTAAAATAGAGTCAAAATGCAACACGGACTTTCTTGCTTATGAATTTATTCCATAAGGTAAATAGCACTTAAGCTAAACAAGACAGCTAGATGGTAAGCACAAATTACAACCCATTTCTCTCAGAAAGAAAGATGCAAGCTGAATGGTAACCCAAGCTTAGTGGTGGTTCTGCAGCTGTCTCACAGATTTCTCTTCCCAAATCTTCAAGTATTGTCTGCCCACTAATAATATTTATTGGAAATCAACAGTAAAGAAATATGCTGGTCCTGTAGGGTGTTAAAAAGCATTAAAGAATTTCCATGTTTAAGAATCTTATAATCAAATGAGTGAAAATACATAAATCAATTGAAAATAGACATGCATATACATGACATATGCATACAAAATTATGACTCTATATGTAATTTAAAAGCTTCCTTTATAAGTCTGTCTGGGTAAGCAATGGAGGTATGGAATAAATTAAAGGCAGTATCTTACCACAATGTATTGTTTAAAACAAGTGATCTAGTTGTCTAATGCCAGTGACATTATTCAGAAAGGACTACTGAAGAATGATAATGCTAAGCACTGTTTTTTAGAGGCTACGGTAGTAAATAGGAGGTAAGAAGAAAGAATTTGACCCTAGACCCAGACAGAAAGACATTAGGAAAACAATAGAGAAATAGATGCAATGGCTTACAATCAAGACGGAAAGAGTCACGTACTCTCTGTCTGGAGTAACACAAGACCTAAGGTATGAGGGACAGGCAAGTATTAGTGAGGAAACGTTGGTTCACTACTTTTCACTACTGATAATGCACTGGACACCTGAATAAACTTGGCAGGCTCCATTTCAGGGCTTAAGTATATGTCTCTCCTTCTTTCCACATTATATGCTTCATTAAATCTTCCATATATCCTGTACCTTGATCTTCCCCAACCCTTTTCCACATCAAAACTCAGCAAAATGATCTAGCTTCTTATTTCCAGGTGGAATTTTCTCTCTGGTTGGATCACTTTGCTATGATCACATCCTTTAAGCTGCATCTTATGATTCTTCAATAAAAATACAGACTCAATTCCCTTCAGGGAAAGTGGTACCAGAAACATTTCTGCTTCACAGGATCCATCACCTTCCTGGGAGGAATGTTCTGCTCTCTTAAGAACTTTGTAAACCAGAACATGGTACATAAATGGAAGGCATGACTTTAGCTGCTGTTATTAATCACCGTACCTTTCAGATTTGCCTGTATCTAAAATAGCCTGCATCATGCTTCATACTGTAAGCATGTAGAGAGCAGGCGGTATGCTAGTTTAACATATTTTATGCAGCACCTGGCACACCACATGCAAAAAGGCTTGTTGCTGACGATGCTAATGCTCACTGAAATTAAAGTCTGTCTTCTCATGATCACATAATAACTGGCAATCACCTTGAAATGGGAGTGTATTAAGCCCGACAAAACATAGCTAGTTCTTTTGGCCCAAGTTCTGCTCTCAGTGAAACCAGAGAGCAGCCTCTGAGGGCTCCCCTCAGAATATACGTATTGCAAAGCATTTAACCTTTCCATCGTTCTCAAGAAGATTCACAGTTACACTAGCTGGCTTATTCAAATGACTCCCAGAGTTTTCCTGATTGTGTATGCCACTCAAATGAGGAAGATTAAATAGAGCCCTGTTCACAGGAAGATTCTAAGTAACACTAGACAAAGCATAGAAAAATGATCGCTTCTTGATTCTTAGAGGCTACACATCACAAAATCACTTTGTCTTTTATTAGACTAATAACCAAATTGAATTGGGGCCACAATAACTATTGGGAACCAAACTTTCTTCTTTATATAGGATGTTCTTGAAATTCTTCCTCCTCTAAAATGCCCGTTTTAGAGATAATATTCCATGCTACCAGCATATTCTGAACTTATACTTGAAAACATTACTCGTTATTAATCTTACTGATTTCTGTATGTATGTTGTGTTGACTTAATCATATAGGTATGTGATCACAGAATTAATTAGGTGTGAACTTAGAAACTGAACTCATGCAACATCCCACCCATTTGGGAATCCCTTGGAAAGACTTGGCTGCAATATTCCACCTACTAATTGTTGAATTCATTTTCATTTAGACTCCTTTCTATGAAAGAGTACAGAGAATATTTGCAACAGGGGAGCTCTAGACAATTTCCCAAGGTTTTACAGGGGAGTTGTCAGATCAGGTGAAATGTGACATCTCCCCTCCCTCGAGCTCTTTGTCCCTTACGCATCTCTGACACAAGAATCTCTACAATCTCATCAGTAATATCAAACTTATTTCTTCAAAACATATCACACACACACACACACCCTATTTCATTGCTGAAGGAATCTAATTATTAGAAAGAAGATGTCTTTCTAGAATTGCTATCTTTGCCCTATGCTTCTCATGTTATAATTCTCTGCTTAGGAACAACACAATACAAATGTACCTGCATTTGCACGTAACAATCTTTCAAACTCCAAGATTCAGTGATTTCATAGTGTGAATACAGGTATTTTGCCTCCCCGCAGAATTCTTCCTTCAGGTTAAGAATTTCAAGACACCTTAAGTTTTCTAGAGGTGTTTTATATATATAATCATTTTTTGAATGTAAGAGTTAACATGTTTTCAAATATCATTTTGTACATTCAGTGCACTACTTTTGTAAATCAAGATAATGTATTTCATCCTTATAACTCATTATTCTTTTAATTATTTCTTGTTCTCTGTCATCCAAAATTCTAGGACACTTGGTTTGGGTTTTTGTTTGTGGCATCCCACCAGAGTAGAGAAGAGAAGGAACATTTCTTGAGCACCTACCGTATATGAAATACCCTGATTGGCAACTGATCCTTAGTGTTTTCTAGAATTTAATCCTCACAAAATCCTAGCTGATTACCTAGTTTGTCGATGAGGAAATGGAGACTTAAACAGCTTAAGTGACTTGCTCAAGAATCTAGTAAATGACAGAACTTGGACTTTTAGATAAAGTTTGTCTAAATTCAGATCTGCGCTTTTTCTGTAACAACCTGGGATCTCCCTTTAAGGCTACTGGAATTCATGAGCACATATCCGTTCAAGGAAGATGGTTAGCAAATTACAAATCAACCTACCCATCTTAGTTGTAAGGCTATCATGAGAGGGTGTGTGAAATGCCCTGCTGATTTCATCTAATGCTTTCTGCATGTTAAATATAGAGAGTATATATGCATGTGTATATACTGAGGCCAAAGGTATACCAGGTATTTTACATTAGAGAACAAGTTTTATTTAATCCTTATAACATTACGATTTTTGGCATTTTACAGCTAAGCACACTGAGGTTCACCAAGTTCAGTGACTGTTCTAAGGTCAAATAGCCGGTAAGGGATACAGCCACCCTATTCACTAACATAGCAGCCCTATTAGAAGGGACAGTGACCTGAAGTCCATTCTCTATGCCTGCATCTTTATTCCTGTTGAGGACATGGGGAATGAGAAGGGTAAGCTGGGACAAAGTGAGAGAGTGGCATGGACATATATACACTACCAAATGTAAAATAGATAGCTAGTGGGAAGCAGCCGCATAGCACAGGGAGATCAGCTCAGTGCTTTGTGAACACTTAGAGGGGTGGGATAGGGAGGGTGGGAGGGAGACGCAAAAGGGAGGAGATATGGGGACATATGTATATGTATAGCTGATTCACTTTGTTATACAGCAGAAACTAACACAACATTGTAAAGCAATTATACTCCGATAAAGATGTTAAAAAAAAAACAAAAACAAGGGACAGTGAGATTGGTATGACACACGCGCTGTTCAACATGCTAGCTTCCAATGAGCAACACATTCACTTTAAAGACTGCACAAATTATTGATACTTGCTTAAGAATACACTCTGAAATGTGGTCAGTTATTTTTCCCTTCCCTTGTCACTGTCATCTGCACATTTACAAGAAAAGAGCTATATTCATCTTACACTCTCCAGCAACCAGCATATTGCTGATAGTATTTCTTTTGAAAAAGAAAATTAAGCTGTGGAATCCTTTCAAAAATAAAATCCACCAGGAATACAGATATATAGAACAGATAAAAGCATAGCTTATCTGGTTAAAGAGGTGAGGGGACCATGAGGGGAGCAGAGGCTTATTTTTGTTCCCCACACACATTCCTCCCTCCCACCGATTCTCGCTACTCCTCCACCAGAGCCATCCCACCAAATCTTCACTATCATCTGGGAAAATTCTTACCGCCATGATGGTTCTTGGGAACAAATGTGAAAATGACTACAGGGGAATATTCTGGATAATGATGGTTATGTGACGATGACGATGATGAATATGAGGATGGTAATGATGACAGCAGCTAATATTTACTGATTACTTACCGTGAGAGTGATGTAGACATTCCTTACCTACACTTTTCTGATAGGTCCACCATCGGTCACAGCAGGTTAACACAAACTAGTTTACTAGGTAACAAGCTGCAAATTTGTTACTAGCTGGAGGCCTCGGGAATACAATACAACGTAAGTACTGGCAGCAGAGGGGCCGCTGGAGCCGAAGAGGGAGCACCGCAATGTGAGCCTGAGTCAAAGGGCAGCAAGCACCCATTCATCTACTCACACGTGCATACAACGCAGAATTCCTGAGTGCCTTCTAGGTGCCTAG
Source organism: Tursiops truncatus (assembly GCF_011762595.2). Lineage (NCBI taxonomy): Eukaryota > Metazoa > Chordata > Mammalia > Artiodactyla > Delphinidae > Tursiops > Tursiops truncatus. Next base: position 85,735,134 of record NC_047040.1, on the reverse strand, counting down.
GTATTAGGGTACCGCTCCACGCAGACATCTGAATGACAGCAGGAGGCTAAAGTCCATCACAGACAAACTCTACTTGTTTAACAATTCTTTGGAATTCTGGCCAATACTACTTCAATGCAAACAGGTTAGTGAAGGCTACAGCAAATTTTCTAAGTTCCTCTTAGTTGTAAGGACATCATTATCAGCAAAGGATATTTATAGCTCCCAAGGGTGAAAAAAAAAAAAAACAAAAAAAACCCTGAGAAGCTGACACTCAATTAGTAGAAAGAGTTTAGAAATGGATAATCTGAAGGAAAATAAAAATGTATTTTTATGTCACTGTCCAAAAATTACACTACTAACACTCAATTGTTTCCTTAAAACTACATAATGGGACTGTCCGATACCCATGGACTTGTTCTCCTCCATTAATTTTCCTACTAAGGAAGAGTTATTTTTCTCCACATAACAGAAGAGAAAAATCAGACAAAGAGAAGCATTTATATTTGTGCAAACATATAATGAGATGTTACATTATGAGACATCACGTGGCACTTAAACTTTTTTTACTCTATTTTCACGCAAAACAATCCTGTGAGACAGCAGGACTGATCCTATCATTCCTATCTTCCTGAGACAAGCTGGGGACACTTGCCTGTCCTCTCCCTCTGGCACTCGATCTTAAGCTTCTGATTCTCACGTCAGGGCCTTTCCAATGCACTCACATTCTTAAGAAGAGAAAAAACTGCCTGGACTCCTAGGGGAACTATTTCTGACATTAAGAAAATTCCCTACATTTCCTACTTGTCTTTTGGCTCTAAAAGTATAGGGCAAGTGCTAAAAAGCAAAAGAGAATCAGCCAAGGGCAGTCTTTCCACCCTGCTCGGCTGGTGTGCCAAATTGATTCTGGGTATGAATTTGAGCCCTCTCTGATCTGCTCAGCTCAGTCTCGGTACTAAGAGCCTGTCAGACCCGAAACAACGGACAGCCGGATGACTAGCATCTAGGGAGTGAGTGAGGGTCTGAAAGGAAGTTCTGACTCCCACATCTAGAGCATGCCCCCGATAAGGCCTGGCTACAACCATCCCATCATCTCTGTCCCTCTGATTTCACCAGGCTTGTGCCTCTGGGGTCAGTCCACGCAACAGGCCTTTTCCATGGATCTCGGGCCTCAAGCAGTTTCCAGGTAGGACTGTAGCAGTGATCAGTCCCTAAAACATAGGCCAGGTGGTGGTAGCATTTATGTCCACATCTGGTTCTTTTGAGCCCCCTTTTCCAGGACTGACTCTGCCTCTGACATGGCTTATGTGGACTTGGCTGGACCCACCAGTTCTGAACACTGACACTTGGCAGTCTTACAACGGTACCTGACTAGCCTCATACATAGTCCCAGACCAGATGTGAGCTCCCTGTGACCCTGGAACTTGGTGATTCAGACTGCTGAACATTCTCTGGGCAGGCCAGCATTTACTGTCCTCAGCTTTCACACACACACACACACAGTCTTCTCTCTCTCTTTCTCTCTCTCTCTTTCCACTGAGACTTCCCAGCATGTCACACAGCTGGACCTTTACTATTATAATCCAGGACAGAGGGATAGCTCCTATCTAGTTCCCATTAACTCTACTCAAAATTCAAAAGAAACAATTCAGATGCTCAGAATGTTTTAAAACAATGAAATATTTTCAGAGTGGTAAGTATCAATAAGCAAAACAGTCATGAGGCATATTTTCCAAGTTATCCAAATGTTCACCAGTAAAGACGAAACTAATTTACTCTGGTTTTAAATAAACTTTCAATCTTAAACGATCTATGTATCAAAAGCTTACTATTTGTCAATTATGTTCAAATAGGAAATAACCAAATTGATTCCTTATCCCAAGAAAATATCACATTGGTATAGTCTCATACCAGATTGAAATTCCTAGGATTGCTGCACAAGGCTTTCCAGTTCAGAATAATTAAGCGATTCAACAGATGAAGCCAATATCAATAACCTCTGCTATATTATGAGACACAAGTACCAAAATATCCTACTGAGAATCTATTTGGGGGAAATGATACAGATATACTTTTCCGTATTCCTCCTGGTAAGTACAACTAAAAACACTGGACGTTACATGTAAAACAAACATAGAAAGAGTCTGAAAGGTGGAAAGAAGGCAGACTGGCTAGAGAACTTGGAACCTAAGGAATGACACAGAGGTGAGTTTCCTGGTTTTGGTTGTTTTTGTTTTTTGACTGATATATCCCAGATCAGATACTTGATAAGCCAGTAGCCTGGAAACACCAATGGGCATAGACAGACAACAGCCCCAAGAAAAGCCTATTCTCTCTATCCAAAGGAGCAGAAAAGGGGAGCCTAGTAAGACAGATTTTTAGACAATAACCATACTATTCCAGACAAACACCACGGTAAAAACTGAGGCTCCACCCCTGCCAGCAAAGACCAAGTGGAAAACCTAGATTTTCACCTTGGCTAGGCTATAGCAACCTGCTCCCCACACCCAACCTCCAGCAGTGTCAGAGACGGTAAAGATTGGGAACCAGGACTTTGGTATCAACTAGCTGGGGTGGTGTCAGAGGGGAGGTAGTGGAGAGTCGTGACTCTCACCATAGCTCAGTGGTAAAAAGCCCCCAAGGAGCCCTCCCCCCAACCCTGGTCAATGAAGGCTTAGTAGAAAACCTGAACTTCCACCCCTACCTCACAGTAATGAGGGGGCATCTCCATCACCCACCAGAGTAGTGTCAGAGGAGCCTGCAAAAACACAAGATTTAAATAAGGTTCAGAAACTAATAATACAAGACCCAAAGCATCCACGTTTCAACTGAAAACTACTCATCATACCAAGAACCAGGATATCTTAAGCTGAATGACTAAAGACAATTAAGATGCCAGCAGAGATGAGAGAGATTTAAAGCAGCCAACATAAAAATGATCCAGCCAACAGTTATAAACACATTTGAAACAAGTGAAACAAGGTTTTGGAAAAAGAAGAAGAAAGAAAGAAAGAAAAAGCAAAGAAATAGAAGACATAAATAGAAATTTTAGAACTGAAAACAGAATATACTGAAAGAATGAGCTCAACTGCAGAATGTAGGGGAGACAGAGGAAAGAATCAGTGAACTTGAAGAGGAAACAATATCATTTAGCCAATCTGAACAACAGAGAGAAAATAGTGGGGGAAAAACAATGAACAGAGCTTCAGGAATGTGTGGGACTATAACAAAAGTTCTAACATTTGTGTCATCGGAGTCCCAGAAGAAGAAAAGAGGGTAAGGCTGAAAAAATCATTCAAAGAAATAAGGGCTGAAAATTTCCCAAATTTGACAAAAAAACATAAACCTACAGATTCAAACTGAGCAAACCCTTAAAAATCCACGCCAAGACACATCATAGTAAAACTTTTGAAAGCTAAAGACAAAGAAAACAAATTTTAAAGCAGCTAGAGAGAAATGATGCATTAATTATAGAGGGGAAAGCTATTTTAATAACAGAAGGCTTCTCATTAAAATGTTTGTCTTTTTCATGATGTTAATAAATTCTAAATCACCTCTTCCTGTACTTCACTCAAAATTTCATCTACCTACTTTCTCCTGTATAAAAATCTAAGTAGATAGAATACCACACATTGCTAATAATGTACCAATCTCATTTATGTTTTAAATTGAGACTCATCCACCTGGAACAGCCTTTTCAAAGATGCGGGCTCCTGGGCTTCCCTGGTGGCGCAGTGGTTGAGAGTCTGCCTGCCGATGCAGGGGACGCGGGTTCGTGCCCCGGTCCGGGAGGATCCCACATGCCGCGGAGCGGCTGGGCCCGTGGGCCATGGCTGCTGGGCCTGCGCGTCCGGAGCCTGTGCTCCGCGGCGGAAGAGGCCACAGCAGTGAGAGGCCCGCGTACTACAAAAAAAAAAAAAAAAAAAGAAAAAAGACAGAAAAAGCAGGCTCCTAAAGTGTTAATGCTCTTCTCTCCTTGGGAGTGGTTTCAGGCTTGATGCCCTTTGCGGCTTCTCATATCCCAGACTTGGAAAATATGAGCCACAATACAGAGAAAGGTAAGCAGCCCAGCAGAGCCCCTTAGTGATAAATGAGTTTGCATCATCTGTCATTAGAACTTCCTGCCAACTGGGTCATTCCCTATTAAATTACCACTTGTCAATGTTTAAAATACTGATTGATAAATGTGCCCAAACTGATAACACAACAGCTTTTATTTTCTAATAATCCTAGTTACCACAGCCTGCTTATCAAGGCGCAGATACTATATATTTTTTCAAAGTACTTTACCAAAAGACAATTTAGTCTAATACGATGCTAACAGGTAAAAATGCCTGGCCCCCTATGTGTTACATACTGGTTCCGCTTGCCAGAATAAACTGACTGGCGATTTAGTGATATGAGGAGCTCCAAGTTTCACATTTCATCAACTGCTAGTAATCTGTTTTATCAATATAAACTGCATTTTAATGAAAAAATTCTTTTCTTCAGTACACTTCACTTTCAATGCCCTTGAGTATAATAATTCGTTCATGCTGTAGAACGAGAATGTTTTACAAGACCTTAACTCTCAAGAGAAATTTCTCTGTAAATACAAAATGTGAGTTTTATAGGAATGCATTGTAAGCACATGAATAGCACCCAACACTACAAAACAGAAAAATAAAAAACCTGGTTGCACTTAGATTCCAGCTTAAATATCCTTCTAAGACACTGCATAACCAACATGCTACTAGAACAAAGCCTAGTTGAGCAGCTAGGTGATAGGTAAATGAAATGGGATTCATACCCCTGAGGTATCTGAATGAAAATACATCAGAACATACTGCAGACATGTGTTAGGGCAGAACCAGTCATTAGGACTTAAAGCAGTTTTAACAATCTGAAAATTCTATCATGCTTGCTTCCTTCTTAGTGATTCAAAGTGAAAATGCTTTGGCTAAATTTAAGCAAGGCTTAAAATAGTACAAAGTCGCACACAAATTTATATGGCAGTTGGCCAATTTCTAATGTCTATAAAACCATTCAGGATCCCTCTTTCCCACCAGGGTTACCTCCCCAAAAGTTACCATTAGCATCATTTTGTTTCTCCATCTTTCACACTTCCTACTAAACACAGGCCAAGGCCAGTTTGTCAACTGGAAGAGTGAGATGATACATCAGGCCATCACTCTCTGGTTTCACACATCTCACTATGTTCTGATCACCTACCACTCTTCTGCTTTTTTTTTTTAACCACTTTTTTGGTCCACTCCATTCAAAATGCCCAGTGGCAATGACACTGGGAAGAAATGATGAAAACAACAGAAACAGTACCGATAATTTCTCACCTGTGCCATTCCTTTTTGTGGCACTTTTGCGTCTTGTCTTCTCTATCATCTAAGGGTCATAACTGAGAGGCCATGATTTCTTTCTCTGGGATTTGTGTGGTGCTAGATTGCATGGTCAGAGTTGAGCAAAAGTTTGAAAATAAATACAAGCCAATGGTATTCAGGGAGGCATTTCACCGGAGATGGCAGGGCAAACTGCTCCAGGACAGGGCCACAGAAACCAGGAACTGTGGTAACTCACAGGCAAGCAAATACAAAGTGTTAACCTGCAAATCTGTTATTTATAGGTGTTACCACCAAGCAGTGGAGAGTAGAAATCTCCAAGAGAAATTGTCCAGGACAGTGTGTAATAAGGTGTATGAGTAGCAAGTCAAATGAGTAAGACCTATCCATGTAAAACACAGCTCCCTTTACATAAATGTGTATCACACAATGTCCCACAGTGTCACCAGTTTCTGCCAGGTGTTTTGTCTTCCAGTAAATGTTTTAAAAATAGTAAATTCTGTATTTACATATGTATGTATTAGTCAACCTTAACCTAGCAAGTGAAGCAAATTCTGAGTTGCCAGAGTACAGCTTCCACATGAAATTTTACATCTGTTTATGTGTGTGTGTGTTACATATGTGTGTATATAACTAGTGACAATCTAGAAAACATGAAGAAACAAACCAGTAAGAAAACCAATTTTTAATCACCCTAATCCCACCATTCAAATAAAGCCACAGGTAATGTTTTGGTGTATACCCTTCTAAACATATTTCTCCACTTGCATATAGATCTGTAACCTGTACCCATGTTAAAATGTGGAGCATGTACATGGTGTAACAGACTACATACACAGAACTTCCATACTCAATGCCTTCAAGAACCAGTGGATTTTCATGGCTTATCTCTAAGAAAGGGGTTCAAGAGAGCTAAAATTGAATTTTTTCTATTGTTCCACCCACCTCTGCAAAAACAAACAAATAAAAAAAGAGGGTATAGGGCTTCCCTGGTGGCGCAGTGGTTGGGAGTCCGCCTGCCGATGCAGGGGACGCGGGTTCGTGCCCCAGTCCGGGAAGATCCCACATGACACGGAGCGGCTGGGCCCGTGAGCCATGGCCGCTGAGCCTGCGCGTCAGGAGCCTGTGCGCTGCAACGCGCAGGGAGCGGAGCTCCTGGGAGAGGCCACAACAGTGAGAGACCCGCGTACCGCAAAAAAAAAAAAACGAGGGTATAGAGAAATATAAACATATAATTAGCTTCTCAGGTAACCTGGCTCTGATTTTTTTGTATCACCATAATACCATACTTCTTGTTCACCGCTTCAGGATTTATAAAGCCCTTTCATATAAATTGTAATCCCATGACGCTAGTAGGGAAAAATTATTGTTCCCATTTTGCAGGTGAGAAAATTAAGCCCAAGGTCCTGTAGCTGAGAGCAGCAGGTTAGAACAAGAGTCTAGATCTTATGAGAAATGCAGGGCTGCTTTCAAAGTCCATTCTCAAATGTCCATGCTCTTGAAGGTTGTTTTTTGTGTTCATCTGGGAACTATCAGCACACCCTAGAAGAGTTTTCAGTCTCCCGCGAAGCATTAAGTGGATATGAAAAAAGTGAAGCCTGGTAAACACCAGCCTCTCTGGGCTTAAAATTAGTTCTCACAGAGAGCCCCTTCCACTTCACCTGACACTCAAGAATAAAGGCCCATTCCTTCTCTCCATCCCTTCAGTCAGTAATGCCTACCCACGCTGATTCCCCAGCACTGGGGAGTGTTCTTCACCTACACTGTCCCCACGCTGGCAGTAGGCAGCATTTTCCACTGTCATTGAATCAGCCAGCCCCTGATCCACACAGCCCATATCTTCTCCTCTCTTCAACTCGCACCCTCCCAGCAACACCAAGTGAAATCATCAATGCCTTCTTTTCCCTCTTCCAGTGTCTGAATATTTCAACTCTAGATATTCTATTTTTCTACAACTTGATCCCCATTTTCTTATTTCTTAATTTCCATATTCATCCCATGCATCTTTCCTAGGAAGATAGTTATGACTATGAAAATTTGCAGTCTCTGTAATTAACACGATACATAATTTTTAAGCACATAAGACTTCTAAAAGTAATAAGTTAATCAATTAAACCATTAGAGAGTATAAAAAATCTTAAAGTTCAAGTGATAAATACTATAATTCTATTTGGCTAGTGTCTTGTTCCCATTATGATAAATACCTGACTGGGGTTTTTAAATAGGTCACTGTGAGGTTAGCTTCTATTTGACAAGTTGATAAGAGTGTGTTTTTTGTGTAAAAGTTAGTGAGTTTTTGGGCTTCCTTGGTGGCGCAGTGGTTGAGAGTCCACCTGCCGATGCAGGGGACACAGGTTCGTGCCCCGGTCCGGGAAGATCCCACAGGCCACGGAGCGGCTGGGCCCGTGAGCCATGGCCGCTGAGCCTGTGCGTCCGGAGCCTGTGCTCCGCAACAGGAGAGGCCACAACAGTGAGAGGCCCGTGTACCACAAAAAAAAAAAAAAAAAAAAAAAGTTAGTGAGTTTTAAAATGTCAATTTTCTATGCATATACATCAAATGCTAGTACATACATAATTTAAAGAATTTTAAAGTATTCAAGATTGATCTAAGACCTATACTGCACTAATATTTTAAAAGCAACATTTTTCTCCTAACAATCTGGTATGTTATATGACTTGAAATGTGTTACTGTCCTTCAACATTCATATCAGCTGCAAGTGTTTTCAACTATTATTTTATTTTCTCATTTGTCTTCAAGTCTGCAGCATGCTGCAAAAATGCCATGGCATCTGAAAGCTGTTACAGAAAGCAACCACTATATCAATCAGTTCACTTATGAGTTCCATTTTACAATTCAACTACAAACTGTTGAATGCAAAGATTTATCTATGTTCAAGAAAACTTAATATTTCTCTGGTTATTACCAAGATAAAGAACTGGAAATATTTTAAAAACACAGGACATGTCTTACAACAGTTCTGGCTACATATGAACATTCATAGAAATACAAATATCAATTTTTTGAGTTTGTCAAAACAATGTTGTATAATGTTGCCTTTGCATTAGCCATAAAAATGTGGGTCATGAAAACTCCTGGATAGCAAGGCTTAACAATTTTGGATCCCCAGAACCTTCTTGGAACCCAGACACATAGTAGGTCCAAATGTTTCACAGATTAATTCTTGAAATTATGTACTAGACAAGAATCTGAATGTTTAAATAAGGGCCAGTAAAGTCTGGGCAAAAGAAGTGGACAGACGATAATAACTATGTCTTCAGGAAGTGCCATTTGTAGGATTAATTCCAAGAGTTCATTATCTACATAACTGGACAAAAATTTCATTATTTACATAACTGGATAAAAATTATAGTGAAAGGGTATTGAAAAGGCAGCAAGGAATTCAGAATTGCACTACTCATGTGCAGCTTCGTGCTGAACCCTGGGATAGGAGCCTCCTAAGACCTAACTGTGAGGCATTACTGCCTTTCTGAAAAAAGCAATTTCTACCATGGCTCAGGGCATGCCCTCAGATGAAGATGCCCTCTTTTTTTCTTTTTTTTTTTTTTTTGCGGTACGTGGGCCTCTCACTGCTGTGGCCTCTCCCGTTGCAGAGCACAGGCTCCGGACGCGCAGACTCAGCGGCCATGGCTCACGGGCCCAGCCGCTCCGCGGCCTGTGGGATCTTCCCGGACCGGGGCACGAACCCGTGTCCCCTGCATCGGCAGGCGGACTCTCAACCACTGCGCCACCAGGGAAGCCCTGAAGATGCCCTCTTGCTCTTTAAGGCAGAAGAACTCTTGCCCGTCCTCCAAGACACAGCTCCAATGTCACCCTCTCTGCAACCCCTGCCCTAACTCTGGTTCTCATTGGCCCTCACACAGACTGTACCCGTTACAGGGGATAATGATGAGGAAAGCAATACAGCCAAGTGAGAAAACAGGAACATTCTCAAATCCTAGGGCTTGAGCTGGAGGCCGGCCTCACCACTGACTGCCTATGGGAACTTTGACAAGTTACAAATTTACGCTCTGGTTTCCCTCTCTGTCAACTAAAAAGTAAGAGTGCTCGCTTTTAAGGAACAAGAGAAATCATGACTGTAAAACTGAAGACTAGCTAAACATACATGCTCTTGCTATTAATTCTCTCCTTCTGTTTCTTCTCCTTCACTAAACCCTGAGCCTCTAGACTATAAGCACACTATATCTGTTTCCTCATATTAAAAAAAAAAAAAGCAACAGTTAATAATCCCTTCTCTAGAGACTACAGAGTGTTATTTAAAATATAAAATTGGGGGCTTCCCTGGTGGCGCAGTGGTTGAGAATCCGCCTGCCAATGCAGGGGACACGGGTTCGAGCCCTGGTTGGGGAACATCCCACATACCGTGAGCAACTGGGCCCATGTGCCACAACTGCTGAGCCTGCGCTCTAAAGCCCATGCTCCGCAACAACAGAAGCCACCGCAATGAGAAGCCCGCACACCGCAACAAAGAGTAGCTCCCGCTCGCCACAACTAGAGAAAGCTCACACACAGCAACGAGCAACCAAGGCAGCCAAAAATAAATAAAATGAATAAATTTAAAAACTATATATATATATAATTAATTCACAAATTACAATGACATTAAATAGTTTTAAATATTACACCAATGAAAAGTGACAAAGTGACTGCAATTATATGTCATTAGGATATTAGGTAGCAGATAGCTAAGGTTGAAAAAGCATATGATAAATCTCCAAAGTTTTTATAAAAGAATGCAAAAGAAAATACTAAGATTCGTTATATAGTAAAGATCTGTTGGGGATGCAATCTGAATTTCCTCTAGTACAGATGACCAAAAGCTGTGAAAAATATCTTAGGAAAAGCTCAGTTTTGTTACGTTTCCAACTTCATTTGCATGTCATGTTTTCTACCTTCTTCTACATTTTCTATCTCACTCCCTGAGCCTTCTACACTTATCACCGTCATGATACCCTCCAGGCAGGTACTTAAAGCCTAAGGTGCCTCACCCAAGTCCAGCTGTCCCAATATCTGTATCACCTCTCATCTAAAACTCCTCCACCTTCTGGGTTTCTGGGAAAAAAGTACATGAATTGAGGACATCTAAGCTGTAGTTTCAGATCTCAGTGTTAACTGCTTATCTACAAAATGGAAGGAAGTTTAGCTAGAAAATTTCTAATCTCCATCCTACTTTAAAAAAATATTCAAGGATGTCCACTCTCACCACTATTATTCAACATAGTTTTGGAAGTCCTAGCCATGGCAATCAGAGAAGAAAAAGAAATAAAAAGAATCCAAATTGGAAAAGAAGAAGTCAAATTGTGACTGTTTGCAGATAACATAATACTACACATTGAAAATCCTAAAGATGCCACCAGAAAACTAACAGAGCTAATCAATGAATTTGGTAAAGTTGTAGGATGCAAAATTAATACACAGAAATCCCTTGCATTCCTATACACTAACAACGAAAGATCAGAAAGAGAAATTAAGGAAACAATCCCATTCACCACTGCAACAACAAAATACCTAGAAATAAACCTACCTAAGGAGGTAAAAGATCTGTACTCAGAAAACTGTAAGACACTGATGAAAGTAATCAAAGATGACACAAACAGATGGAGAGCTTTACCATGCCCTTGGATTGGAAGAATCAATATTGTGAAAATGACTATACTGCAATGTACAGATTCAATGCAATCCCTATCAAAATACCAATGACATTTTTCACAGAATTAGAACAAAAAATTTTACAATTTATTTGGAAACACAAAAGACCCCGAATAGCCAAAGCAATCTTGAGAAAGAAAAACAGAGCTGTAGGAATCAGGCTCCCTGAATTCAGACTGTACTATAAAGCTACAGTAATCAAGATAGTGTGGTACTGGCACAAAAACAGAAATATAGATCAATGGAACAGGATAGAAAGCCCAGAGATAAACTCAGGCACCTAAGGTAACCTAATCTGTGACAAAGGAGGCACGGATATACAATGGAGAAACGACACTCTCTTCAAATAAGTGGTGCTGGGAAAACTGGACAGTGACATGTAAGAGAATGAAATTAGAACACTCCCTAACACCATACACAAAAATAGACCTAAATGTAAGACTGGACATTATAAAACTCTTTGAGGAAAACAGGAAGAACACTCTGACATAAATCACAGGAAGATCCTTTTTGACTCATCTCCTAGAGTAATGAAAATAAAAACAAAAATAAACAAATGGGACCTAATTAAACTTAAAAGTTTTTGCACAGCAAAGAAAACCATAAAGAGGACGAAAAGACAACCCTCAGAATGGGAGAATATTTTTCCAAATGAAGCAACTGACAAGGGATTAATCTCCAAAATACACAAACAGCTCATGCAGGTCAATATCCAAAAAACAAACAATCCAATCAAAATATGGGCAGAAGATCTAAATAAACATTTCTCCAAAAAAGATATACAGACAGCCAAGAGGCACATGAAAAGCTGCTCAACATCGCTAATTATTACAGAAATGCAGATCAAAGCTACAATGAGGTATCACCTCACACTAGTCAGAATGGCCATCATCAAAAAATCTAAAAACCATAAATGCTGGAGAGGGTGTGGAGAAAAGGGAACCCTCTTGCACTGTTGGTGGGAATGTAAATTGATACAGCCACTATGGAGAACAGTATGGAGGTTCCTTAAAAAACTAAAAATAGAACTACCATACGACACAGCAATCCCACTACTGGGCATATACCCTGAGAAAACCATAATTCAAAAAGAATCATGTACCACAATGTTCATTGCAGCTCTATTTACAATAGCCAGGACATGGAAGCAACCTAAGTGTCGATTGACAGATGAATGGATAAAGAAGATGTGGCATATATATACAATGGAATATTACCATGAGAAAACCACTAATTCAAAAAGACACATGAGGGCTTCCCTGGTGGCGCAGTGGTTGAGAGTCCGCCTGCCGATGCAGGGGACACGGGTTCGTGCCCTGGTCCAGGAGGATCCCACATGCCGTGGAGCGGCTGGGCCCGTGAGCCATGGCCGCTGAGTCTGCGCGTCCGGAGCCTGTGCTCCACAACGGGAGAGGCCACAACAGTGAGAGGCCCGCGTACCGCAAAAAAAACAAAAAAACAAAAAAAAGACACATGCACCCCAATGTTCGTTGCAGCACTATTTACAATAGCCAGGACATGGAAGCAACCTAAATGTTCACCAACACATGAATGGATAAAGAAGATGTGGTACATATATACAATGGAATATTACTCTGCCATAAAAAGGAACAAAACTGGGCCATTTGTAGAGACGTGGATGGACCTAGAGTCTGTCATACAGAGTGAAGTAAGTCAGGAAGAGAAAAACAAATATCGTATATTAATGCATATATGTGGAATCTAGAAAAATGGTACAGATGAACCTATTTGCAGGGCAGGAATAGAGACACAGATGTAGAGAACCGACGTGTTGACACGGGGTGGTGGTGGTGGTGGGATGAACTGGGAGACTGGGATGGACATATATACACGACTTGTGTAAAACAGATAGCTAGTGGGAACCTACTGTATAGTGCAGGGAGCTCTGCTCAGTGTTCTGTGGTGACCTAGATGGGTGGAATGGGGGGAAGGGGAGGGAGGTCCACAAGGGAGGGGATATGTGTCCATGTATATGGACACATATATATATGTATATACGTATAGCTGATTCACTTCGTTGTACAGCAGAAGCTAACACAACATTGTAAAGCAACTATACCCCAATTAAAAAAAAATATTCAATAAGCACATCTAATAAGGTATCCAGAAGAAAATCACTTTGACCAAATTCACACTAAATTATAAATAAAACTATACTATGGACATCTGCTTTTAAGTAGAATCTTTAGAGACACATAAAGCTCTGATGAAAGCTACAGAGCTTCTTAAAAAACACACACATGTGCACATTCCCACAAAACTGTATTTATAATTTCAACAACCTCCAACTCTAAACAGGGATCCCAGTAAGAACTACTTCTCTCCTTGGTGCCAGAACTTCAGGAAGTATTAGGGAGATGTTCGAAGAAAAGTTGGGATCTTCCCAAGCTACCTCTTAAATCCTACTATCCCAAGAGCTGCCTGAACAACAAAAACACACGATTGGCTCTACCTTTTATTATTATTGTAGAGTTTCATCAGGATTACAGGCAGGTCTTTGTTATGTCTAACCAATTTGCTTTTTCCACATTTTCCTATCCTACTTCACCCTCTTTCAAAGGCTCAGTAACAGGGTCAACATCTTGGTAATAATGATAGTCCCTATACTTAAATATAACCTTCTAAGGCCATATTTTCCTTTTGGTCCCCAATGGTTTAGAGGGAACAGCTAAGACTCAGTGTTAGCTGTCTTTACCCTCTGGTCAAAGATACCAGTATTGCAATAGGAACAAAAAAGTATGGAGAAGGAGGGCATTGTGAAAGGAACACTATTAAATAACTGCAGAAGAATTCCTCTTGGAATACAGACTCTGCTTTATAAGACGTAAGACCATTTTACAAAAGACATTTATCGCGAAATGTCTATGAAATCCTGTAAGGAAATATTTGCGGAGCTGTGCCAGCATTATAATTTCAGTGATAAATGATCTAAACCCTAAAGTTCTTCTTTCCATCTACCTTGGGGTGTTTTAAAGTACCCGTGGCAAAGTGGCCTGACATTTATTTCCATGATTGTCGAAGTCCCTTTTTGATACCCTTTCCCCTTCATCTTCTACTTTAAAAAAAAAAAAAAAGATGATGAAGAAAAGAAAAAGTTGTTTGGTATTCCCAATATAATTTATGGAGAGAGCCCATCAGGTAAAAACTATCACAACATTTGAAGAAAATTACTCCCTAAAAAGATGTTTATACAATGTTGAGAAATAAATGGGTTTGTAAAAATAGAGGTGATTCTTTCTTAAATTATAATAAAAATGAACATAGCGGAGAAAACAAAGAGTCTAGGATGAAAATTAATGGCACTATTGTTTAAAATAAGAGAATAGAAATAGATTCCATGTTAACCAGGTTTCTTTAAGCTCCTAATTCCATTTAGCTTGGAAAGACAAGGAGAAAGAGAAGATAAAGCTACACATTTAAAACTGACAAAGGGCAGTACTTCTATGCAATTTATAATTAATCTGTGGGACCGTGTGTCAGTAGAATTTATTGAGAAAAATAGTTTAGTGCTATTTTATAAGGGTAAGACATCAGAAGAAAAAGTATTGCAATTGAAGTTACACTAGCTAAGAAAATATTATAAAAGCTATTAATCATCGAGATTCAGGTCACAAGTTGGCTAGCAGCTGGATTCAAGGAAAAAAAAAACAAAAAACTGTGCAAGTGGCCAGGTGAATTGTGGGAGTTTTATATCTTCCTCTAGGTATTTCACTTAAGTCACTGCTAAAGAAAAGAACGCTAGATGAAATTCTATTTCAGCCTATATTTTATTTATTATGATCTATCTGGTCACCCCTAAAATATCAATAATCATTCTACTATCACCCTCCAAAAACCTCTCCTCTGTTTTTGGAGAAGGAACATTTTCTTTCATTTTCCTCCATGCTATTACCTATACGTGTACAAAATGTAAATGCTTTACAAAGTAGTCATGCATTTTACCAGTGGTTCTCAACTTAGAAAGCTTCAAACTGTACTATGTAGTACTATACTCAGAAATTCAGATTGAGGTGAGGTGCTGCCTGGCATAAGGATTTTTTTAGTTTCACGGGATTCTAATATGCAGTAAGAGTTGAAAACCACAACATTTAAATAGTGAGTGTAAAAGGCAATAGGACTGCCTCAAAACACCCAAAATGATGGCGTGCACGCACACACACACACACCCCTCTTATGACTAATATTCTCTAAAAGACAAATTATAACTTGTATAATAAATGATTTATCTTTCCTTTTACACACCATATAAATCATTAGATTACTTCTCAGTTACTTTTTAAAAATCTTAAAATCAAATATCTGTAAAGATTTTAAAACCATATAAGTAGATTTTGACACATTATCATTACAGCCTAATTACAAAGCCATAGAAAAAGATCCGTTTCCTGGAAAACATGACCAGCTATTATCTATATGTCCTCCTCAACTTTCTCAAACATATTATCATATTGTTCTTAGAATGATATATTTTTTAACATCTTAATTGGAGTATAATTGCTTTACGATGGTGTGTTACCTTCTGCTTTATCACAAAGGGAATCAGCTATACATATACATATTTTCCCATATCTCCTCCTTCTGTGTCTCCCTCCCATCCTCCCTATCCCACCCCTCTAGGTGTCACAAAGCACGGAGCTGATCTCCCTATGCTATGAGGCTGCTTCCCACTAGCTATCTATTTTACGTTTGGTAGTGTATATATGTACATGCCACTCTCTCATTTCACTCCAGCTACCCTGCCCCTCTCCGTGTCCTCAAGTCCATTCTCTACATCTGCGTCTTTATTCCTGTCCTGCCCCTAGCTTCTTCAGAACCATTGTTTGTTTTTTTAAGACTCCATATATATGTGATAGCATATGGTATTTGTTTTTTTCTTTCTGACTTACTTCACTCTGTATGACAGTCTCTAGGTCCATCCACCTCACTACCAATAATTCAATTTCGTTTCCTTTTATGGTTGAGTAATATCCCATTGTATATATGTGCCACATCTTCTTTATCCATTCATCTGTCAATGGACACTTAGGTTGCATCCATGTCCTGGCTATTGTAAACAGAGGTGCAATGAACATTGTGGTACATGCCCCTTTGTGAATTATGGTTTCCTCAGGGTATATGCCCAGTAGTGGGATTGCTGGATCGTATGGTAGTTCCATTTCTAGTTTCCTAAGGAACCTCCATACTGTTCTCCATAGTGGCTGTATCAATTTACATTCCCACCAACAGTGCAAGAGGGTTCCCCCTTCTCCACACCCTCTCCATCATCCACTGTCTGTAGACCCCTTGACGATGGGCCCTCTGACCGTCGTGAGGTGACACCTCATCGTAGTTTTGATTTGCATTTCTCTAACAATCAGCGAAGTTAAGCATCCATTCATGTGCTTTTTGGCAATCTGTATATCTTCTTTGGAGAAATGTCTATTTAGGTCTTCTGCCCATTTTTGGATTTGGTTGTTTGTCTCTGATATTGAGCTGCATGAGGTGCTTGTAAATTTTAGAGATTAATCCTTTGTCAGTTGCCTCATTTGCAAATACTTTCTCCCATTCTGAGGGTTGTCTTTTCATCTTGTTTATGGTTTTCTTTGCTATGGAAAAGCTTTTAAGTTTCATTAGGTCCCATTTGTTTATTTTTGTTTTTATTTCCATTTCTCTAAGAGGTCGGTAAAAAGGATCTTGTTGTGATTTCTGTCATATAGTGTTCTGTCTATGCTTTCCTCTAAGAGTTTTGTAGTCTGGCCTTACATTTAGGTCTTTAATCCATTTTGAGTTGATTTTTGTGTATGGTGCTAGGGAGCATTCTAATTTCATTCCTTTACATGTAGCTGTCCAGTTTTCCCAGCACCACTTATTGAAGAGGCCGTCTTTTCTCCATTGTATATTTTGGCCTCCTTTATCAAAAATAAGATGACCATATGTGCGTGGGTTTATCTCTGGGCTTTGTATCTTGTTCCATTGATCTATACTGCTGTTTTTGTGCCAGTACCATACTGTCTTGATTACTATAGCTTTGTCATACAGTCTGAAGTCAGGGGGCCTGATTCCTCCAGCTCTGTTTTTCTTTCTCAAGATTGTTTTGGCAATTTGGGGTCTTTTGTGTTTCCATACAAATTGTGAAATTTTTTGTTCTAGTTCTGTAATAAATGCCATTGTTAGCTTGACAGGGATTGCACTGAATCTGTAGATTGCTTAGGGTAGTATAGTCATTTTCACAATGTTGATTCTTCCAATCCAAGAAAATGGGATATCTTTCCATCTGTTTGTATCATCTTTAATTTCCTTCATCAGTGTCTTATACTTTTCTGCATACAGGTCTTTTGTATCCTGTGGTAGGTTTATTCCTAGGTGTTTTATTCTTTTTGTTGCAATGGTAAATGGGAGTGTTTCCTTAATTTCTCTTTCAGATTTTTCATCATTAGTGTATAGGAATGCCAGAGATTTCTGTGCATTAATTTTGTATCCTGCTACTTTACCAAATTCATTGATTAGCTCTAGTAGTTTTCTGGTAGCTTCCTTAGGATTCTCTATGTATAGTATCATGTTATCTGCAAACAGTGACAGCTTTACTTCTTCTTTTCTGATTTGTATTCCTTTTATTTCTTTTCCTTCTCTGATTGCCATGGCTAGAACTTCCAAAATTATGTTGAATAATAGTGTTGAGAGTGGACAACCTTGTCTTGTTCCTGATCTTAGAGGAACTGGTTTCAGTTTTTCACCATTGAGAACAACATTGGCTGTGGGTTTGTCATATATGGCCTTTATTATGTTGAAGTAAGTTCCGTGTATGCCTACTTCCTGGAGGGTTTTTATCATAAATGGGTGTGAATTTTGTCAAAAGCTTTTTCTGCATCTATTGAGATGATCATATGGTTTTTCTCCTTCAGTTTGTTAATATGCTGTATCACATTGATTGATTTGCGTATATTGAGGAATTCTTGTATTCCTGTGATAAACCCCACTTGATCATGGTGTATGATCCTTTTAATGTGCTGTTGGATTCTGTTTGCTAGTATTTTGTTGAGGATTTTTGCATCTGTGTTCATCAGTGATATTGGCATGTAGTTTTCTTTCTTTGTGACATCTTTGTCTGGTTTTGGTATCAGGGTGATGGTGGCCTTGTAGAATGAGTTTGGGAGTGTTCCTCTCTCTGCTATATTCTGGAAGAGTTTGAGAAGATAGGTGTTAGCTCTTCTCTAAATGTTTGATAGAATTTGCCTGTGAAGCCATCTGGTCCTGGGCTTCTGTTTGTTGGAAGATTTTTAATCACAGTCTCAATTTCAGTGCTTGTAATTGCTCTGTTTATATTTTCTATTTCTTCCTGGTTCAGTCTCGGAAGGTTGTGCTTTTCTAAGAATTTGTCCATTTTTTCCAGGTTGTCCATTTTATTGCCATATAGTTGCTTATAGTAATCTCTCATGATTCTTTGTATTTTTGCAGTGTCAGCTGTTACTTCTCCTTTTCCATTTCTAATTCTATTGATTTGAGTCTTCTCCCTTTTTTTCTTAATGAGTCTGGCTAATGGTTTATCAATTTTGTTTCTCTTCTCAAAGAACCAGCTTTAATTTTATTGATCTTTGCTATTGTTTCCTTCATTTCTTTTTCATTTATTTCTGATCTGATCTTTATGATTTCTTTCCTTCTGCTAACTTTGGGGTTTTTTTTTTGGTTCTTCTTTCTCTAATTGCTTTAGGTGTAAGTTTAGGTTGTCTATTTGAGATATTTCTTCTTTCTTCAGATAGGGCTGTATTGCTATAAACTTCCCTCTTAGAATTGCTTTTGCTGCATCCCATAGGTTTTGGGTCATTGTGTTTTCATTGTCATTTGTTTCTAGGTATTTTTTCATTTTCTCTTTGATTTCTTCAGTGATCTCTTGGTTATTTAGTAGTGTATTGTTTAGCCTCCAAGTGTTTGTAGTTTTTACAGATTTTTTTCCTGTAATTGATATCTAGACTCATAGCATTGTAGTCATAAAAGATACTTGATATGATTTCAATTTTCTTAAATATACCAAGGCTTGATTTGTGACCCAAGATATGATCTATCCTGGAAAATGTTCCATGAGCACTTGAGAAGAAAGTGTATTCTGTTCTTTTTGGATGGAATGTCCTATAAATATGAATTAAGCCCATCTTGTTTAATGTATCATTTAAAGCTTGTGTTTCCTTATTTATTTTCATTTTGGATGATCTGTCCATTGGTGAAAGTGGGGTGTTAAACTCCCCTACTATGATTGTGTTACTGCTGATATCCCCTTTTATGGCTGTTAGCATTTGCCTTATATGTTGAGGTGCTCCTAGGTTGGATGCATAAATATTTACAATTGTTATATCATCTTCTTGGATTGATCTCTTGATCATTAGGTAGTATCCTTCTTTGCCTCTTGTAATAGTCTTTATTTTAAAATCTATTTTGTCTGATAGAATTGCTACTCCAGCTTTCTTTTGATTTCCATTTGCATGGAATATCTTTTTCCATCCCTTTACTTTCAGTCTATATGTGTCCCTAGGACTGAAGTGGACCTCCTGTACACAGCATATATATGGGTCTTGTTTTTGTATCCATTCAGCCAGTCTATGTCTTTGGGTTGGAGCATTTAATCTATTTACATTTAAGGTAGTTATCGATATGTATGTTCCTATTCCCATTTTCTTAATTGTTTTGTGTTTGTTATTGTAGGTCTTTTCCTTCTCTTGTGTTTCCTGTCTAGAGAAGTTCCTTTAGCATTTGTTGTAAAGCTGGTTTGGTGGTGCTGAATTCTCTTAGCTTTTGCTTGTCTGTAAAGGTTTTAATTTCTCCATCGAATCTGAATGAGGTCCTTGTTGGGTAGAGTAATCTTGGTTGTAGAATTTTCCCTTTCATCACTTTAAATATGTCCTGCCACTCCCTTCTGGCTTGCAGAGTTTCTGCTGAAAGATCAGCTGTTAACCTTATGCGGATTCCCTCGTTTGTTACTTTTTGTTTTTCCCTTGCTGCTTTTAATATTTTTTCTTTGTATTTTTTTTTTTATAGCTTGATTAATAAGTGTCTTGGCATGTTTCTCCTTGGATTTATCCTGTATGGGACTCTCTGCACTTGCTGGACTTGATTGACTATTTCCTTCCCCATATTAGGGAAGTTTTCAACTATAATCACTTCAAATATTTTCTCAGTCTTTTGTTTTTCTTTTCTTCTTCTGGGACCCCTATAATTCGAATGTTTATGCATTTAATGTTGTCCCAGAAGTCTCTGAGACTCTCCTCAATTCTGTTCATTCTTTTTTCTTTAATCTGCTCTGCGGTAGTTATTTCCACTATTTTATCTTCCAGGTCACTTGTCCATTCTTTTGCCTCAGTTATTCTGCTATTGATTTCGTCTGGAGAATTTTTAATTTCATGTATTGTTTTGTTCATCATTGTTTGTGTGCTCTTTAGTTCCTCTAGGTCCTTGTTAAACGTTTCTTGTATTTTCTCCATTCTATTACCAAGATTTTGGATCATCTTGACTATCATTACTCTGAATTCTTTTTCAGGTAGACTGCCCATTTCCTCTTCATTTGTTTGGTCTTGTGGGTTTTTACCTTGCTCCTTCATCTGCTGTGTGTTTCTCTGTCTTCTCATTTTGCTTAACTTATCGTGTTTGGAGTCTCCTTTTCTCAGGCTGCAGTTTCATAGTTCCCGTTGTTTTTGGTGTCTTCCCCCAGGCCTAAGGTTGGTTCAGTGGGTTGTGTAGGCTTCCCGGTGGAGTCGCCTGGTGCCTGTGCTCTGGATGAGGCTGGATCTTGTCTTTGTGGTGGGCAGGACCATGTCGGGTGGTGTGTTTTGGGGTGTCAGTGACCTTATTATGATTTTTGGCAGCCTCTCTGCTAATGGGTGGTGTTGTGTTCCTGTCTTGCTAGCTGTTTGGCACAGGGTATCCAGCACCATAGCTTGCTGTTAATCGACTGGAACTGGATTTTAGCATTGAGATGAAGATCTCTGGGAGATCTTTCGCCGTTTGATATCATGTGGGCCCGGGAGGTCTCTGGTGGACCAATGTCCTGAACTCAGCTCTCCCACCTCAGAGGCACAGGCCTGACACCCGGCCGGAGCACGAAGCCCCTGTTAGCCACATGGCTCAGAAGAAAAGGGAGGGAGGGAGGGAGGGAGGGAGGGAGGGAGGAAAGAAAGGAAGGAATGAAGGAAGGAAGGAAGGAAGAAAGGAAGGAAGGAAGGAAGGAAGGAAGGAAGGAAGAGGTGGGGGAGGGAGAGGAGGAAGGGTAAATAAAATAAAATATTTGAAATTAAAAAAATTATTAAAAATAAATAAAAAGAAACAAAGAAGATAGCAACCAAGCTAAAAAAACAAATCCACCAATGATAACAAGCACTAAGAACTATACTAAAAAAAAAAGACGGACGGAACCCTAGGATAAGTGCTAAAAGCAAAGCTATACAGACAAAATCACACAGAGAAGCATACACATACAAACTCACCAAAAGAGAAAAAGGAAAAAATATATATCTATATATAAAAAAAAGAAGAGAGCAACAAAATCAATAAACAAATCTACCAATGATGATAAACTCTAAATACTAAACTAAGGTAAACATAAAACCAGAAACAAATTAGATGCAGAACGTAAACCCCAAGTCTACAGTTGCTCCCAAAGTCCACCGCCTCAATTTTGGGATGATTCATTGTCTATTCAGGTATTCCAGAGATGCAGGGTCCATCAAGTTGATTGTGGAGATTTAATCCACTGCTCCTGAGGCTGCTGGGAGAGATTTCCCGTTTCCTTTGTTTGCGCAGCTCCTGGGGTTCAGCTTTGGATTTGGCCCACATCTGCATGTAGGTCACCTGAGGGCATCTGTTCTTCACTCAGACAGCACAGGGTTAAAGGAGCCGCTGATTCGGGGGCTGTGGCTCACTCAGGCTGGGGGGAGGGAGGGGTACGGAATGTGGGGCGAGCCTGCGGCAGCAGAGACCAGCATGACATTGCACCAGCCTGAGGTGCACCATGTGTTCTCCCGTGGAAGTTGTCCCTGGATCACGGGACCCTGACAGTGGCAGGGTGCACAGCCTCCCGAGAGGGGAGGTGTGGATAGTGACCTGCGCTCGCACACAGGCTTCTTGGTGGCTGCAGCAGCAGCCTGAGCGTCTCATGCCCATCTCTGGGGTCTGCGCTGATAGCCGCGGCTCGCGCCCGTCTCTGGAGCTCATTTAGGTGGTGCTCTGAATCCCCTATCCTCACGCACCCCGATACAATGGTCTCTTGCCTCTTAGTCAGTTCCAGAGTTTTTCCCAGACTCCCTCCCAGCTAGCTGTGGCGCACTAGCCCCTTCAGGCTGTGTTCACGCAGCCAACTCCAGGCCTCTCCCTGGGATCCAACCTCCGCAGCCTGAGCCTCAGCTCCCAGCCCCCGCCCGTCCCGACGGGTGAGCAGACAAGCCTCTCAGGCTGGTGAGTGCTGGTCGGCACCCATCCTCTTAGTGGGAATCTCTCCACTTTGCCCCCTGCACCCCTGTTGCTGTGCTCTCCTCCATGACTCTGAAGCTTCCTCCCCAACACGGCCCCCGTCTCCATCAGTGAAGGGGCTTCCTAGTGTGTGGAAACTTTTCCTCCTTCACAGCTCCCTCCCAGAGGTGCAGGTCCCATCCCTATTCTTTTGTCTCTGTTTTTTCTTTTGCCCTACCCAGGTACGTGGGAAGTTTCCTGCCTTTTGGGAAGTCTGAGGTCTTCTCTCAGTGTTCAGTAGGTGTTATGTTAAGAGTCGTTCCACATGTAGATGTATTTCTATTTGTGAGGAGGAAGGTGATCTCCACGTCTTAGTCCTCTGCCACCTTGAAGGTCTCCAGAATGATATCATATCGTTCTTAGATGACACTGTACCTCTCTCATAAAGGTACAGTAATAGATAACAACCTGCAGAGTCTTTAAAAGTGATATAATAGCATTACTATGATTAAAGATCTGTCATTTCTTCCATCATAAGGCATATTTAGAAATTTTATAACCTGAACATTTTAATTATTTTCAGGCATAAACTGGACTTATAAGGCCTCAGATGTAAAATTGGGTTTTTATTCCTGTTATAAAGTATTAAACTTATTTCAAAATGTAGATAACTAAAAAAAAAAATTGTTTTTTTTCCACTATGGTCTTTCATCAAATGAAAAGGTTTTTTATGATCTCATTTAGAATTTTAAAGGATTACTTAAACCAAACCTGTTTTTATTAAGTTGGACAACTGACCTAAAAAGCTTTAGAATTCCTTCCTGGAAATTCCTAAGAATAAAAAGGAAACCAATGCCCAGAGATTGACATTTTGAAATATCACAATTCACACGGTACTGTAGATTGAAATATGATCTATAATTTTAAAACCTCAATTTTTATATCAGATGCATGGACATTTGAAAAAGAAGCTTAAGTTTCCAAATTATCTAAATCAGAGTTGAAAAAGGTCTTTTACAGCAACTCATAGCAGTATATATTGAGGGAAATAAAATAAAGAATATGACAGAGATATAAGACCTAGTGTTTAATGTAAGTTACAGGTCACTTTCACCAAATTTACAGAAATGCAGAATTCTGTCTAAACAAGCTGATACATGATTCTTCTGCTTGAATACTTCCATAATGCGAAAAGCAAGGACCACAAAGAAACTGTCTATAAGTCCTAAAAACTCTACTAGTAATTATTCTGGAGCATAGAAGAACATGCAAATTATCCATACTCTAGCCTGTTAAGAGAAGCATTTCAAATTCCCTTCTCAACTGTTCTAAAACCCCATAATGTCCCTATAGTCATCCTGCTTTATAGATAAAGCAAGTGCCACACATATGATCTCATTCTCATGGAACTTTGTGGTACAGTCATATGAGCACAAGCTTGGGAACCAGACAGATCAAAGTATGACTCACGGTTCCACCCTTGATTTGAAATGTGACTATGGGTGAATTACTTAATTTCATCTTCTCGTATGTAAGTGGAAGTTATAATACCTAAGTTATAATAGCAATGAAGTTGTGTTAATGAAATAAGGTGTGTAAAATGAAAGAATGAAATATGCACTACCTCAGTTATTACCAATATTAACATTAATAGGATGAAAGGGTTCATTTTCCTGATTTTATAGACATTACTAAGCCAAAGAAAGATGTACCACACTGAGGGGCAGGGCTGAATGAGAAAGAATCAAAGAGCCAAGGAGAAGCCACCAGCACTGGGAGCTATCCCTGGTGCTGCTCTCAGACCCGGGGCCCATGGCGTGTCTGGCCCTCTTACCCTTTGTTTCCAGCATTCCTCAAACAAACCGAATTCTGATTTCCAATTCTTACCTTGATTTAAAATGCTTCTGCTCTCTTGTGTTCCTGACCTTAATTCCTGTTTGCTTCCCCAAGATGTTGATTTGATTATTTTCCCAAATGAAAACACAACCTGACACCAAACTGCTTCATCTGTTGGACATTTTTTGCTTTGAAGTTTTTGACCTAAAGTTATATCTCTTTATCTCTAACGCCACCAATCATGGTTATAAAGAATGATCAGTGTCCCTTTTCCCTAGAATTTTTTCAGGAAATCTTAAATATGCTTGTAGCAGTAATTAACAATAATCAGAAGGTTTGAAAAGAACTAAGAGTATTGCTAACTCATTCCAGGAAAGTAGTAGCTAAGTACTAGTGTTAGGGCGACAAAAATATGCCTTACAAGTGTAAGCACTACTTCTCTTGTGCCCATGGCAGACATCACTGATCTATCATGGGGTTATTTTTTAATCCTTAATTTGGCCTTAGAGTCCTCAACAATTTCCAAACAGCCATTAAGAGCCAAAGATGGAGGGCTTCCCTGGTGGCGCAGTGGTTGAGAGTCCGCCTGCCGATGCAGGGGACGCGGGTTCGTGCCCCGGTCCAGGAGGATCCCACATGCCGCGGAGCGGCTGGGCCTATGAGCCATGGCCGCTGAGCCTGCGCGTCCAGAGCCTCGCGTCTGGAGCCTGTGCTCCGCAACGGGAGAGGCCACAGCAGTGAGAGGCCTGCATACCCCCCCCAAAAAAAAAGAAAAAAAGAAAAGAAAAAAGAGCCAAAGATGGCATGCAAATAGAAACCTATCTCTCATTCCTGAGTTAGTATAAACATGTGGGTTTTGAAGAAGGTTTTGCTTTTTTTTTTTTTAAAGTCTCAGTTGGAATACTGTTAGAGCATATCTTGATGGTCTGAAGAGGGTAGAAGCACCCTTACAATTCACTTACATAGAAAGCAAGTACACCATTATTAACGAATCAGAGCTTTCTCTTCTAAGACTGGAGGTGTTAGCCTTATGTCCTGGATAAACTCCAACTTAGGTAATTACATTCTGCTTACCTCACACCCCCTGGCAATTTTTTCAAGTGAATCCAGTATTATTCTTCACTTCCTACCCTAACTTGCTGTGCATTGTTGTGATGAGCTATTAAACAGCTGCCATGCTTCACTCTATGATGGGGACTGTGCTTCACTGTATAATTTGTAACCATTCACAGTGTGCTTTGGAGTCTTTCACGATATAAGTGTTACCCTAAAATGCAAGATATCATCATCATTCTAAAGGGATACAGTACAACTGCTTATTTCAGTTAAATTCAGCATAACATATTTAGAAAATACCTTATTTCATGGAAAACCATAAAAGTAGGTTAAAATACCCATGAAACATGCTACAAAGATTATATGAAAAGGTATTTAAAGAAAGCAAACTATTTATCAACTATATGAATATTCTGCCAAAGAAAGGAGTAGTAGGAAGAACAAATGCTTAAGACATTTTTATTTGAAAATACATCTGCCTTCATCAGATGGTAAAAATTCCCAATGTCACCCAAGAAAAACAGTGAAGAGAAAAATTGAACGTTAAGTCAATGGGAAATGGAGGAGTGCCAACACTTGGGGAGAAAGAGATCAAGGATAAATACATTTTTTAACATTTTCTTAATTCTCATCAGGACAGCCAGGGAATTACACAAATTCGCTACCATTGAAGACACTGAATTTTCACTACGGATTGCCTGAGGACCCTTGTAGACAGGAACGTACATTTTCACAATACTAAAAAGGGTGCAACTAGAAGGGGATCCTTCAGGTACATGACCCTTCCACAGATGATTGTTATTTAGTAGCGATGCTTTTGGTCAGTGGTTCTCAACATTGGCTGTACAATGGAATAACCTGAGGAACTTTAAGAAAAATGCTAATACTTGGGTTCCAACCCCAAAGACTGATTTCATTGATCTGAACATCAGGAATTTTTTTTAAAGCTCCCCAGGTGATTCTAATGTGCAACCAATGATGAAAACACTACTTGAGGCTACATCTTACCAACCTGATTATAATTGTCACTTGGCTTTTTTTTTCTTAAGGGGGAAAAAAATTCACATTATTTGAGGGCTTGCATATCAACATACATTACTGATACAGGACACATAATGAGATCCCAAATACATGTTTCAAGGGGTGATGCTTCATCAGCCGAGAGAGGAAAAGACTTTATCACCTGAGGATGATATTTCTGAAGGGCTGCAATTCTGATGCAATCTTTTTTTGTAGTGACAAGAAGAATTTCAGCCAGAAACAATAATTCTGTATCTAAGATGTTTTTTAATTTATAGTTAAATTTAATTTATAGTTAGCTCTGGGTATATTATCTGTGCTACAGATTTGTCTTCAGTAAACTATAGAAGCTCATGCTAGCTCTTCCCTGCCACATACCTCTGAGCCATACCTTCTCTGTTCAGAAAATAACCAACTACCCATTACGATACCGATGCTTACTTATCTACCTTCAAGTGGAAGTATGGCACCCTCAACCAACCTGAACATTCACGAGATGTAAAAGAAACACCTGAGAGCAGGAGCAGAAACAAGCTTTCAATCAAAGCCAAGGACTCAGCAATTGCATATAATGATGTGAACACTAGATTCTCTGTCTAAAGGGTAAGATGTAGCTCCACCAACTTTTACTGATTATAACAGCCTTGTTCCACAAGTGTTAACCCCTGAAAAACAGCTGTAAAGAAAACATAACAAAGGAAGACGAAAGAAGAATAAAAAATAAACAGAACAGGTAAAAAATACCTATAAGCAAGCAGGAAAGGGTGCTGCATAGCCCGAGTACTTTAAATGTCGTAACTAAGGACTTACATTTTATAAAGTTATTTTAGTGAACTAAGTTAGTCATGAGAATAGATGGGAAAAAATCAACTCAACATTATAGTGGTGTGTGGATTATCCACAGGAGAGCAAATTAAACTTTATATTCTTTAATAATCACCAAACGCACCAGAAATTGAGGTAGCAACACAAAGAGGTCAATTCAGATGTCTGTGAGTGGCAACTAAAATTGATGAAGTATAACAGAGTAGCAAATTTGATTTTATACAGGGTAAGAGCAGGGAGGATGCACACAGAATATATACCCCCATGCTCTGGGTAAAACACTGTATCTATATTCTCTCTCACTTAACCCTCACTTCAACTCTAAGACTTAATGTTAGGGAAACTAAAGGTCAGAAAGGGTGACATAATTTGACCAAGCTGCACATCTAGAAAGTGGCTGAGCCAAGACTGAAACCACCCAGGTGTGACTCACAACTTTGTTTTCCTCTGCACCATGTCCTGCTATAATACATGAGACTCCTCCCCAACCTCCAACTCCCACTGTGATGTCCTCTGCACTAATCCATCAGCTAACCCCAAGAAGCATCAGCCAGCTACCCAAACAGGACTCAAAGACAAAAGGAGGAGTCATCTGATAGCCCTAAGGAAGAGGCAGGACAGGCATATCACCAAAACTATCACGCAATGGACATTTTCAATATCCTCTGGAGAAAGACATGGAGGGAATGCATAGGAAAAGTTTCTAATCATAAAGGGTAAGTAATTTATACAAAATTTACAAAGAGAAGTATAAAAAATTGATAGTTGTGTATAATATTGGTTCATTCAGAATTTTGGATACCAAGTCCCAGAAAAAAGAGATGATCAAAATCATTTTTACGTTCTGAGTTTTAAATGCTGGAAACTCCTATTCCTCACTCCCAGAATAAGTTTTGTTTTGTTTTTTGCGGTATGTGGGCCTCTCACTGTTGTGGCCTCTCCCGTTGCGAAGCACAGGCTCCGGACGCGCAGGCGGACTCTCAACCACTGCGCCACCAGGCAAGCCCCAGAATAAGTTTTTTATGAGAAGCCCAGTTCCTCTAAGATATTTCTGCATAACATTTACTCCTGATGAAATTGCTCTATGTTATCAATGCTGATTAATCCTATCCTACTAATATTACTAACACAATGAACAACCCTGGTCGCGCATTTCTAACCATCTCATGAATTTTTGCAAGTGGTGTCCAAATTGTGACTGTGTTGCTATCTTAACTTCAGGTAAAAACCTCTCTGCTGCAGTTTTCCCAGCTATTAAATGAAGGAATTGGACTAGAAGATTTCTAAAGTTTCTATTTCTTAGATACTCTTCCGGTTCTGGAAAGTTCTAGTTCTATTTTTTCGTAAAAATATCAACTGCCTAAAACTGAAAATAAAACAAATTTGTCCACAATAGAAATGTGGTTGACATTTTTCTCTGATTTTTCTATTTCAGTTAATAGCCCAATAATTTTAAAACCTATGAATTTTTTTCGTTCATTCTCTCCCTTGTCTTCTATTTTCAACGGAACTCATCACTTAATCCTGGATATTCTACTTTCCCATTGTCTCTTGCTTATGTCCTTTCAAATCCATTCTCACGGGCTGAGACAGAAGCTCCCTCTTCAATTAGTGGAAAATAATTATAACAAGTAATTTCACATTCGGTATTATAAAATGAGTTTTGGTATTATAACATGAAATGTGGTAGCTTTGAATAGACCCTCCCTCTCTCTACAGAATCACTTGGTCTGCTCAGGACATCAGTTGATATTTAATAGAGCAGATGTACACAGGGTTGGACTGAGATGGGTGTCGCAAACAGATAAATCAGTTCTCTACATGTAAATTAACTTACAGTTGCCAGTCATATCCATGAACTTAGACTTAGCTGATGGGAGGAAGTACTGGACTGGAGATTGAATTTTGAACAAGGAAGATATTTCTATGGATACACAAAAATATACCGTAGAGGAGAGAAGAAATGCCAAAGTGATACTTCCTCTATTGGGACCCACTAAGAACGTACATATGAATTTTAGTGTATGGCCGAGGGGGAAATTAAGGAAACAACTTCCACCATTCTCATTTCGTGGTACCTAAGGAACAGCACCAAGATTTTTCAGTTTAGAATAATAGGTAAAACTGAAAGAGAGGCAGGTATTTGTGCAACTAATGAGCTTACTTTTAATTAAAGAAAATTATAACTAGATTTCCTATATTAAATTCTCACTATTAGATTTGCAAAAAATTTTTAAAGTTCCATATTTAATAGTACTGATACACAAAACTGGAATCATCCAAAAGAAAAAGTGACAATTATTAAGAACTAGTTGCACAGAAACACTTATTAATAAAAATAAATTTGTAGGCAACATTGAGCCAAATATAGTAAGAACAAAAACAACCAAACTTAAGGAAAGCTTATAATTTCTAATCACTCAGAGAAGTCTGTAGATAGCAGGTAACAATACAAACCTTATTAGATGTGAGAAAGGTCTGTGATTCACCTCATATTAAGTCAAAAGTACAGAAGACCCACAACACACATGACAAGAGCACACGCATAAAATATTACTTGGATATAATATTCTTAGCAATACTTCTAAGTAGAATTTTGGTACTCAGTCCAGCATGGTAAAGATAAGTCAGTACTAGAGCAAGCAACGCTGGCTTAAAAAAAAGACGGCTGGGGGGTAGGTGTTGACAAGCAAAATCATCTGATGCTCCTAAAGTTACTGAAGCAATACTGGACCACAACTGGGGGCACAGTTCTGGCTCTACAGAAAATTAAAGAAATTATGTATAGGTTAATGAAAGCACTAAAGACATGGTGAGGACACACAAATTAAAGCCAATAACAACAATTACCATTTATTTAAGGCTCATTGTGCCTCAAGCATTTCACAAGTACCTTACATACAGTACCTCATTTAATTCTCACAGCAACCCAATGAGACTGCTAATACTCCCCCTGTTTTACAGATGAGAGAAAATAAATGAGGTGGGAGAGGTCAAACAACTTTCTCAACATCAGCCAGCTGGTTAGCAGAAGAGGTGGTACTACGACATAGCTCTGATATCATAGTCAATTTTCTTAGGCACTATGCCACACATCATCATACAGTACTTGATCTCAGGATTCCTTGTCCAAAGGAACTGAAAGTGATTTAGTTATTGAATTCTGAGAAGACAAAGGGAAAATTAAGTCAATAAACTCCTGCTTATCCAGAAATGAAAGAGATCAGGAGATCTGATGTTTACAAATTCTGTACCTGGTTTTCATAAGACAGTAACAAATGACAAGAAATACATATCTTGGACTTATCAAAAATAAACTTGACCTGTATCAAGTATGTCAAAGGAAGGAGTGAAACATCTAGAAAAGTGGGTCAATGTAACAAATCACACAAGGTTCTAAATGATGACACAGAGGTAAGAGAGGATACTTCCTGCTGGTCAGCTCCATCTAAATGACCCGCCAACACCTCCAGCTCAACATATAACACTCTGAATTCACCATCTTCAGATAAACAATCTATTTCTCAATTCCAGCAGAACGGGTATTCTCCCAGTCACTATGGTCAATACTTCAAGATTATCCCTGACCACTCCTGTATCAAGTAAGTTACCCCACCAACTTGCCAAGTCTACAACCAGTGTAATTATGTGTATTTCCTCCTTTTCATCCATAAGCCACCTCCCTAGTTCATCTTTAATAATGTATTCTAGTAGTTTTTTAACTTGTTTCTCTGCTTCCTGTTTCTTACCCCATTGATATTCATTTGTCAATATCAAATTCCCCATTTTATAATCTAGCCATGGCTCGCAAATGCTTATAGGCTAAAGTCCAAATTCCTTGGCCTTAATTCCCATTTCTAGTCTTACCACCTCTTCACCCAATTAAGACAAAGGTAGTTATTCTCTTCTAGGTGCAATGATCATTCACTGCCACAAATCTGGTTGCAACTACTCTCTCTCTCTTCATAATGTGCCCTCGTACTCACTCTATCTCACCCCCACTTTCCCTCATGGCCAGAAATAACACGGCATTAACGGAAGCAGCAAATTGGAGCCAGACAGTTTGGGTAGCTACAGGATTTCAGGCAAGCTTAACTTAACTTCTGAACCTCTTTCTCACTTGCAAAATGAGCATAATAGTACCTAGCTTGCAGGTGGTTAGTAAAGATTGGAAATAATATACATAAAGTGTATGCTCAGAAAAGGCACTTGATAAATGATGCTGTCATTATTATGCCCAAAGTTTAGTCAGTCTTTAATGCCCAGCTCAGATGCCATAAAAAGCACTCATTTTTTTTTCTACCTTATACTTGGAGTCACCTGACTATGCCTATCATTTCTACAAAGCTCTTACAATTAAGGATCTTGTCTTATACATCCTTATATCCCAGAATACCTTGTATTTACCACACAGGCTTTTTTTAATTATTAAAAGCCACAATTTATTGATCTCCAGAGAATATGCCCTTCCAATATCCAGATATTTGTTTCTGACATTTAGGATTACAGTTTCTGGAATTAAGTTACTAGGAAGGATGTAGTAATAAACAGAATATTGCTTGGCGACTGTGGAATCAGAGCAAAGGGAGTTGGATTAGTAGAGATGATATCTTAATGATGCCATGGTAAATTCTGGTGAATTTTCTCTGCTCTTCAAGAGAGTGTACTTCTGTTGTGACTCATCTTCTGGATTCAGCATCTCTTCTCCTTTGCTTCTGGTTCTTGAATCTTGTGTTTCCACGTATTCTACATTTCATGCAGATTGCAGCCCTTCTGTTAACACATTCTTTTGTTAAGCCATTGCTGTCTTTTCCAGTCAATCATATTTTTCCTGTAGCTAAGTGCCCAGTAAGACTGATTGGACTTGGGGGCTCCAAATGTCTCTCAACCATCCACTTTTAGACGATATTTCAAGGTGAGCTTTGTTCACAGATGACCAATCTCATGGTAATAATCTGCCATACTCTTGAGCCTATAATATACTACCAGGCTCATTAACCCTTTTAGTTCGCAGACTGTGTGTTATTATACCCATTTCAGAGGTAAGCAAATAGCAAGCTTTTAATAAATGATGGGTGAACAACGGGATGAATAAAATCTCAAAGAATTAAATTACTGTTAAGTATATTTTATTGTATCTAATTATTTTGAAGCCCATTTTTAAAGAATTTCCTATATAATAAAGTTTATTTATTTATTTTTTGCAGTACGCAGGCCTCTCACTGTTGTGGCCTCTCCTGTTGCGGAGCACAGGCTCCGGACGCACAGGCTCAGCGGCCATGGCTCACGGGCCTAGCCGCTCCGCGGCACGTGGGATCTTCCCAGACCGGGGCACGAACCCGTGTCCCCTGCATCGGCTGGCGGACTCTCAACCACTGCGCCACCAGGGAAGCCCATAAAGTTTTTTGACTGGAATTTCTTAGGGAATAAGCCATTCTGGGTGAGAGATTATTCCGGTAGCTTACTGTTGAATGGTACATTCCAAGCTGTTTATTTTTTAATGGAAAGTTTTCTAAAACACCCCCAACATTCTTTACAAGAACACTGTACTAAAATGACTTCTGTACCCACTCACCATTCCACACACCAGTACCACAAGGAATGCATATGTTTTATAGGTGCCAGGCAGATGTGGACAGCAGCACATGTGACTTTTCCTCTTGTGTACTCACACTGCTAAAGTATTGCATTTGGCTGGTGTGATGGGGACTGACAAGATATAAGACAGTCCCTACGTTTATTTGAATTAGTAGTAAACTTTAGATCCTCAGGTATTCTATAAAATTACTAGGGTTTTCAGAATTTTGTCCCCCCTTACTTTTCAGCTTGGAGTCATACTGAATGGGCGACCTGTCAAAAATCCTGTCAACTGAAAACCACAATGGTGATGATGGGAATCATAATAAAACCACTAACATTTACGTAACACTTATTAGGTTGTAGGCACTGAGCTCAGTCAGCATATGGTAGTAATTGTTTCCCTCCTCCTAATAAGCCAAAGATACAGGTACTATTTCAATTTCCATTTTACAGACGGTAAAACTGAAGCTCTGGGAGGTTAAGTAATGTATTCTAGGCTGAACAGTGGCAGCAAGTGGTAACAAGCCAAACAAGAATCCCAGTACACCATACTGCTGACTACCAATTTTTATTCAACACTACCTGGAATGGAATGATTTGAATAAGTGATTTTTAGAAAGATAACCAAAGTTTGATCCTTTAAACATCAAAGTCATTTACTTGAAATCTTTCTAAATAATATGCATTGCATATAGCCCTCCTGTAATAAACAAGAGTATATAACGTAACTCGTTCTTGCCTTGATGGCTTTACACTAATGATCGTTCACTGTGCTATGGGAAGCTTGGCGATGCCCTTTGAGCCTGAAGAGGGAAAGAAAGCCTAAGCAGACCTTTTGCTGTGGTTTGAGTTTGTCGCATGACATTCATCTCCATTTTGCGGCAGCCCTGCTCCATGACTCCCTTTGGGTTGATGATGCAATCCCTGAGAACATTCTTGGATTTTTAGTTATTTCTCTACCCTGTGATCTGTGACCTTTGCTTCTGACCTCCCAAATCTCTTAGGACAGGACTACAAGGACCTAAAAAAATGTACATCAAATCTCTGATGTAAAATCAACTCAAGTGTTCTCTATACGTGAGGAGAACAGGGGTAAATCATCCTATAACAAAAGGATAGGCTTTTGTTGTTGCTGCTGAATTCAGAGTGCTTTTTTGAGTGACGTTACTATTATTACCTAAGTTGATGAGAGCAGAAATCTGTTATAATTAGGCATTAACATGGATAATAATTTCTTTAAAAAGTACATTTGAAAAAGCAAAAGTTCGTTCTATGTAACTTCAGACCAACAGAGGGATGGTATATATATGCTGAAACCAAACTCTCTTCTCTTAAGGGGAGTAAGAGGAAGATGGTTACAATACAATCACAGCATGAAAGATTTGCATTAGATACAAAGGAGATTTCTTGACAGTGAGTGGTGTTAAACATTGGAATGATTTATCAAAAGTTTTTAAGTACACTGATTCTATAAAAAAAATTTTTAAATGACATTCAAAAAGAAACACATTTTTACATTCATTTTGGAGAACCAAAATAATTGTTAGCAAATATGGAGATGTTTAAATTTATAAAACCCAAACTTTTCTTCTTCTACTTCAGACCTAGATTAATATTAAAGAAGACAGTACCCACACTTCATTATTTCATATAGCAAAGGTGGTAGTTTTACTAATACTCTAACACTGATACTTTCTCAAAATATCTGAGAAATATGACCACATGTGGTAAGAAGATTAAGGTGCTTCTGGCAACCCCCCCAGAAGCAGAACTCTTAACTACAGAAAACAGAAAGTTTTCAGTGGGGAGCCATGGGGGCTGCCTTCAGTCTTATCAATCTACAGATTCTCAAATTACAGATCTGCTGTTGTTTTCTGACACATCTGCTTTGCAATGTAAAATAGTGTTTTCTTTAATAAGAATTCTTCAAAAAGCCCTTAGGCTCCTTGCCTTTGTTTGCACAGCCTGCGAGTTTTCATTTAAAATTTTCACACTGTTTTAAAAATTCTCCTTTTTTTGTTTCTAAAATAGGCAAAGTCCATAAACCTCTGTTTGGCTTCATATCTTAGCTACATGGAAAAAGGTGGAGAGAAATGTTCAGAGAAATTCTTAAAGTTTCAGTAAATGAGATTACTTCAAATGACCAACATTGTTCTCCTCTCTCCTTTGCTGTCAAAAATCACTCTTATTCAACATAGTTTTGGAAGTTTTAGCCACAGCAATCAGAGAAGAAAAGGAAATAAAAGGAATCCAAATCGGAAAAGAAGAAGTAAAGCTGTCACTGTTTGCAGATGACATGATACTATACATAGAAAATCCTAAAGATGCTACCAGAAAACTACTAGAGCTAATCAATGAATTTGGTAAAGTAGCAGGATACAAAATTAATGCACAGAAATCTCTGGCATTCCTATAGACTAATGATGAAAAATCTGAAAGTGAAATCAAGAAAACACTCCCATTTACCATTACAACAAAAAGAATAAAATATCTAGGAATAAACCTACCTAAGGAGACAAAACACCTGTATGCAGAAAATTATAAGACACTGATGAAAGAAATTAAAGATGGAGACAGATGGAGAGATATACCATGTTCCGGGATTCGAAGAATCAACATTGTGAAAATGACTATACCACCCAAAGCAATCTATAGATTCAATGCAATCCCTATCAAACTATCACTGGCATTTTTCACAGAACTAGAACAAAAAATTTCACAATTTGTATGGAAACACAAAAGACCCCGAATAGCCAAAGCAATCTTGAGAAAGAAAAATGGAGCTGGAGGAATCAGGCTCCCTGACTTCAGACTATACTACAAAGCGAAAGAAATCAAGACAGTATGGTACTGGCACAAAAACAGAAAGATATATTAATGGAACAGGATAGAAAGCCCAGAGATAAACCCACGCATATATGGTCACCTTATCTTTGATAAAGGAGGCAGGAATGTACAGTGGAGAAAGGACAGCCTCTTCAATAAGGTGCTGGGAAAACTGGACAGGTACATGTAAAAGTATGAGATTAGATCACTCCCTAATACCATACACAAAAATAAGCTCAAAATGGATTAAAGACCTAAATGTAAGGCCAGAAACTATCAAACTCTTAGAGGAAAACATAGGCAGAACACTCTATGACATAAATCACAGCAAGATCCCACCTCCTAGAGAAATGGAAATAAAAACAAAAATAAACAAATGGGACCTAATGAAACTTCAAAGCTTTTGCACAGCAAAGGAAACCATAAACAAAACAAAAAGACAACCTCAGAATGGGAGAAAATATTTGCAAATGAAGCAACTGACAAAGAATTAATCTCTAAAATTTACAAGCAGCTCATGCAGCTCAATAACAAAAATACAAACAACCCAATCCAAAAATGGGCAGAAGACCTAAACAGACATTTCCCCAAAGAAGATATACAGACTGCCAACAAACACATGAAAGAATGCTCAACATCATTAATCATTAGAGAAATGCAAATCAAAACTAAAATGAGATATCATCTCACACCAGTCAGAATGGCCATCATCAAAAAATCTAGAAACAATAAGTGCTGGAGAGGGTGTGGAGAAAAGGGAACACTCTTGTACTGCTGGTGGGAATGTGAATTGGTATAGCCACTATGGAGAACAGTATGGAGGTTCTTTAAAAAACTACAAATAGAACTACCATATGACCCAGCAATCCCACTACTGGGCATATACCCTGAGAATACTATAATTCCAAAAGAGTCATGTACCAAAATGTTCATTGCAGCTCTATTTACAATAGCCCGGAGATGGAAACAACCTAAGTGTCCATCATTGGATGAATGGATAAAGAAGATGGGGCACATATATACAGTGGAATATTACTCAGCCATAAAAGGAAACGAAATTGAGCTATTTGTAATGAGGTGGATAGACCTAGAGTCTGTCATACAGAGTGAAGTAAGTCAGAAAGAGAAAGACAAATATCATATGCTAACACATATATATGGAATTTGAAAAAAAATGTCATGAAGAATCTAGGGGTAAGACAGGAATAAAGACACAGACCTACTAGACAATGGACTTGAGGATATGGGGAAGGGGAAGGGCGATCTGCGACAAAGCGAGAGAGAGGCATGGACATATATACACTACCAAACGTAAGGTAGATAGCTAGTGGGGAGCAGCTGCATAGCACAGGGAGATCAGCTTGGTGCTTTGTGACCGCCTGGAGGGGTGGGATAGGGAGGGTGGGAGGGAGGGAGACGCAAGAGGGAAGAGATATGGGAACATATGTATATGTATAACTGATTCACTTTGTTATAAAGCAGAAACTAACACACCATTGTAAAGCAATTATACTCCAATAAAGATGTAAAAAAAAAAAATGTAGGAAGGAGGCAAGCAGAGATGCTCTTCATATAACCCCTCTTCCCAGGAAGTAAAAATCTATGAAATGAGGAAACTCACAGGTAAAATCCACTCTTTTGGCCTTCCCTGGTGGCGCAGTGGTTGAGAGTCCGCCTGCCGATGCAGGGGACACGGGTTCGGGATCCGGTCCGGGAAGCTCCCACATGCCACGGAACGGCTAGGCCCGTGAGCCATGGCCGCTGAGCCTGTGCATCCGGAGCCTGTGCTCCGCGACGGGAGAGGCCACAACAGTGAGAAGCCCGTGTACCGCAAAAAAAAAAAAAAAAAATCCACTCTTTTTTACTCTATTGCAACTCTGACAATCCAATATTATGGAAAATAGGAATATATATATAATGAAATGGTCACAGAAAGATATGAAATTTTTTCTTAATAATCACAATGAGGTTGATACTTGATGTTCTCTGTGTTGACTGAATTGGACCTGAAACCCAGATAAGGACATATTTCTCAACCCAAAGTATACATGCTTCTATTAGCTCCAAGTCCAAACTTCAACTCCCAAGGATACAGTATATTCATTCCCTCATGAAAAAATAAAAATAAATGAATGATTTTTTTAAGGCCTCCACTGGAAACATATACGTTTGATCTTTTTAAGTTAATTATGTGTAACCATAATAAAAAAATTAAACTCATTTTTCACAAAATAATGGGACAGAGGAGGCAGGCAAATGACAAACATATACAAGTATCAGGCCTTGACAGCCTGAGCATTTATCTCTCTTCACCTTAAATCCAACTGAATGCTATTTGAAGCAGATGATATCCACTTTGAAGCTCCCTGATGGAATTCCTCCAGAAAACATGATCCTTTTCAAGGATAAGGGATGCCACTTTGTAATTCACTGTATTTCTACAATTCATTCTTATGTGGTCCAGTTTGTTGGGGGTGGAGATTATCTAGTTACATAAAAATCATGGATATGCCCTCAGCACCAAATCTTACAAGAGAGACAGATGGAAGAAGTCCGATGCTGTGCAGATGTATGTAGTCAGCTACATC
Organism: Tursiops truncatus; assembly: GCF_011762595.2. Lineage (NCBI taxonomy): Eukaryota > Metazoa > Chordata > Mammalia > Artiodactyla > Delphinidae > Tursiops > Tursiops truncatus. The sequence goes on along the minus strand of NC_047040.1, from coordinate 85,696,992 downwards.
CTTTTAATCTAATATGATGGATCGGGGACTGTCCTGTAAGACAGGTGTCATGCTATAAGCTAACTTGTAAGGGAAGAGAGTTTGGATAAATGACAAGATACCTAGAAATTGAAAAAATAAAATAGGGCTTCCCTGGTGGCGCAGTGGTTGAGAGTCTGCCTGCCGATGCAGGGGACACGGGTTCATGCCCCGGTCCGGGAGGATACCACAAGCCGCGGAGCGGCTGGGCCCGTGAGCCATGGCCGCTGGGCCTGCGCGTCTGGAGCCTGTGCTCCGCAACGGGAGAGGCCACAACAGTGAGAGGCCCACGTACCGCAAAATAAATAAATAAATAAATAAATAAATAAATAAATAAATAAAATAAAATACTTTTCTTATACATGAAATAATGGTGTGAGTCTACAGCTGTTTCTTTGACATATTCTTCCTATTCTGCTTCTTTAAGCAAATTTTCAATTTGACTATGAGAATTCTTTCTTAAAATTGTTCATTCTTCCTTAAGTCAAGAAAAGCATGATCTCTTTTTCATAAGGAGTTAACTGGACTTGGGTTGAGGTTCTATTCTGAGCTTACTGGATAGAAAGCGACAGGGCCGGGATTCACACTAGGGCTTTCGGCTCCACAGACAGTTCTCCATTAGGACGCTCAACAAATATATTTTTTTAAATTGCTCATTCCTTTTCAGGTGTCCTCTTTTTCAAAACTTCAATCTTTTGAAAGTCTGCTTTCTAAGACCTTGTGTCCTTTCTTTCATAACATTACCATGACATGTTCCCTTTCGCTCAACATTTCCATCAATTCTCTTTTATAAATCATTTGTTCTTCACTGGCCAAAGTCACGTACTAGGGTCCAAAACCTCTTTTCGGGACAGGCAGTATAGAAAGACTTTCAAGAGGTTGGGTTCTAAAATAGGGTAAAAAATGTGTTTGATTTCTACCTATACCTTTACTATCTATATGAGTGTAGGCAAAAAGCTACTTATATTTGTATGGCTGGGTTTCTTCAACTATAAATGGAAAATATCTTTTAGAATTGTTGGAAGAATAAAATGCTAAAATATGTATAATATGCTTAGCATAATGCTGGGCTAAAATAAGACTCAGGAAGGTTAGCTGTTATGGTTAGCTCTACCTTCTAAAGATGACACTGTCAGAAAGCAAGTTGCAAATTCCTCAGATGTTCGGATTTCATAAGACTGAGACCTGTGCAAAGGTCTGGATATATAAAATTCCCTAGTTCTACTAGGCTTTGCCTTTATGACAGTTGCATGATCTAGAGTAGGAAAATATTGGCTTCCTCTAGTCAACATCTAGCTCAGTAAGCTGCAGAATTGCTCCCTTTTTTCCTCTCCATCACACACCATCGGCACCATGGAACTCTATGTGAAATTTGCCTTCTTGAAACACACAGTAAAAATTCCTTCATTTTCAATCTAATCTATATCCTTTAACACAAAATAGTCATCCTCTTCAGTACATTCCAGTAGTGAGTCTCATCCCACTAAGTCTTGAGATCACATTTATCTTTTGGTATGCTGCAAACTGAATATCTGTATTTCTTCAAAATTCATATGTTGAAATCCTGACTCCCAATATAATGCTTTTAAGAGATGGGGGCTTTGGGAGGTGATGAGGTCATGAGGGTGGAGCCCTCATGAATGGGATTAGTGCCCTTATGAAAGACAGCTCAGAGAGCTCCCTTGCCCTTTGTACCACATAAGGACACAGTAGGAAGACAGCCATCTATGAATCAGAAAGCAGGCCTTCACCAGACATCAAATCTGCCTTGATCTTAGACTTCCCAGCCTCCAGAACTGTGAGAAATAAATTTCTGTTGTTTATTAGCCCCCCAATCTATGGTATTTTCTTATAGCAGACTAAAAGGACTAAGACATGGTATTAATATTACAAAATCTGTTTTGTTGACTACCGATCATCTGGCAGGCTTGGATGCCTTCAGTACTGAAGGAGCCAATATATATACACCCTAGCAGCAAACGGAGATACGGTACATGAAAAGGCTCCAGTCAGAAAAATCCAAAAAAGGTGTGTTACTGAAATGTTCCCTGGTCACCTAAGCTTACAGACATTGCAACTGCATGAAAAAGGGTTAGATGTTTATTATCTTCCTTTAGGTGAACATGGTTCATGTACATCCTAGAGTAAGGCATGACATTTAGCTCCATTTGCTGTCATTTATAATTTCTGCCAAAAGTGGGTTATGAATTTCCCTATATTCTTAAAGAGAATTTACTGGCTACCATTTAATCTTTCTTAATACATCACAGTTATCCATTTGATGTACAAGCTGTACAATCATGGAGGAATGTCTGCAGGGGTTCATCCATGTGTAGAGTTGCCTGTACTGCCCTAGAATGGCTCCAGGCTGCCATGCTTTTTCACTTCTCATGTATTTTTTTAAACAGTTTATCTCTCTCCTCCCTTGTTGTCAAGCTGTCAGTCAGCTGTCACTTTTCACTGCTGTCAGTGAGCCTGCCTTTATCGCACCCCCAATTTGATGCTGCTAATCTGCTGTCAGCTGAAAAATCAGATAATCAAGACCTCTGAAACTGCATTCACAATAAGTGGTGAGCTGAGCACTCGATGGAGATTCTGAGATAGGAGTTCCAGTTTCTGCTCTGTCTATATCTAGCTGTGTGATTACCAGAAGACACTTAACTTCTCTGGGCCTTGATGCCTTCATCTTTAAAATATGGAGCAGAGCCTCTGTGTGTGTGTGTGTGTGTGTGTGTGTGTGTGAGAGAGAGAGAGAGAGAGAGAGAGAGGGAGAGAGAGAGAGAGGGAGAGGGGGAGGGAGAGGGAGAGGGAGAGGGAGGGAGAGGGAGAGGGAGAGAGACAGAGAGACAGAGAGAGAAAGAGAAAGAGAAAGAAAGAGAAAGAGAAAGAGAAAGAAAAAGAGATCTCACCTAGACTTGAAGGTTGTTTCTCTCCCTACCAGAAAAAAACATATGAAACTTTTTTGTGAGTTAACAGAATGCAGGGTGGGGCACCACTGACCCTTTAATTGTTGAATTCAAGGATAATTTTAGTCATCACTTTATTTAACCTCACTCCTCTGAATTCACTACCAATCATCTCCTTAAAACTCTCTTCCCTTTATTCCACAGGATAATTCTCTCATTGATGACCTCCTGACTCTTTTATCTTTTCTTCTCATTTCAATCCTGGGCTCTTCCTCCACTAACCCCTTAAGGGTCAAGAGTGGGAAAGGCCAGTCCAAAGCTAAAGATCAAGGTCATAAAGAGAAACCGGCAACACTCCTGAGAAGCAGCACCTGTGTCCTGGAAGCCAGCTTGAAGACTGTGTCACGGTGTGCCCAATGCTGCTGATGTGTGACGTAAGATGAGGACTGAGAACTGACAACAGGATTTAGAGGCATGGAAGTCATCAGGGACCTGGACAAAAACAGTCTCAGTGGAGTAGCTTGAAGAAAGAACAATGGGAATGAAATTGGAAACAAGTGTAAACAACTCTTTCAAGAGGTTTTGCTACTAAGAGAAATAAAGAAATGAGGTAGTAGCAGAGGATGAAGTGGAATCAGAGAGAATATTTTAAAGATGTAAAGCAAATAGCATTTTTTGTATGCTAATAGGAACCATCCAGAAAAGAGGAAAATGGATGATGCAGATCAGAGAAAAAAAATTTGCTAGAAAAATAATTTTTAGGTATGCAAGACGGATGGGCTCCAGCAAAGAAGTGGAAACAGGGCCTTAGTCAGAAGTAAGGTCAATCCATCAATAGTTACAGGTGTGAAGATAAAAAATATGCACCCAGAAGCACATAACTGGGTAGATGTAATGGTGGCGGCATATAGAAATTCTCTTCTGATTGTGTCTATCTTTTTCAGTCATGATCTGAGAAGGAAGACAGAAGATTTGGTATTAAAAGCTTACAAAGAAAGGAAAATGCATGATTAGTTACTTAGAAAAGGGGAATTATGGTACACTCGCCATGCAGCTCAACAGGTCCATGTGGATTTAGGGGTCATGAATTTAGAGTAGGCTAATAAGTACGGCTGGAGGTTTTCCTCCTAATCAAATATGAAAGAAAAGGTGCAAAAGATTTGAGAGTACACACGAGAAAGGAAGTATGATGACAGAATGTGGAAGTTAAACTGGAGAAAGAAGGAGGAAAATTAGGACAAGAGAAGAATGAACATAAGGAGCTGGCTCCTTACCATCAATGGATGCTACAGGTTCTGGTGAAGCCAAAAGGCTGCTTGAGTCAGGATGATAAAAAGAATATATAAAGGAACCTCTTTATTTATATTAGGCTGTTCCTTTGGCAGAGCATTTCTTTACTTTCATGTGTTAAAAGAGGGCAAAGGGGAAGACTGTCCTTTATATTCAGGTGGCAATAAATGTGCTAGGTTATAAAACAATGGGGATGAAGGAGTTAATAAGATGAATTAAACTTTATTAAGGTTCTGTTATGTGCCAGGCACTCGGCTGGGCATTTGGCACACATTATTTCATTTAATAGCTACATCATGCCTATGAGGGGATAAGGTAAATATAATCATAACCATTAAAGAACCTACGCTCAGGGTCATTACACTTGCACAGGTCACAGAGCTAGTACGTGGCGGTCAAGACTCAAATATGTGCATGCCTAACTACAGTATTTAAGAGCTTTCCCACTTCAAAATGTTTTAATACATATAATGAAATATTTTCAAGTGAATATTCTTTCTTGCTACTATTTTTCTGGTCTTTGAGAATGAGGCAGTGGAGGGGTGAGGAAGGTAATAGGTACAGCAGGTACTACAAGCCCAATATTGAATTTCTGTATGACAGACATGCTCTGAGTTTTAACAGTTATCAACTTTATAAATCCTCAAATATTTTGCTGAAATATGGCTTTTTCCCTTCCCTGATTAATATACCTTATATTATATATTATTAGAGCACATTGTATTAATAATTTAAGTATATGTTCTGCTGCTTTGTTTTTAAATTAAATTTGAGAGAAAGATAGAACCGTTCAAAATTTTTTTTATTTTTAATCACCTTGGTTATTTTGCCTTTGGAATTACTAAATATTTTTCAACATCTCAACAAAATAATACTCTTTTAAGACTGCAGGCATTAGAATGATTGTCATTCATGCAAATAATCACTTACTTACACTATATGAGTTTGGGTTAGATAAAGCAAATTACCATTTGAAAATAATTCAAATAACACTCTGGGCTAAGACCTTGCTTATGAATGTTATCTTGGCCACAATATTTTTTAACCTTCTTCCATTTAGCTAGATTTATTTATGGAAATACAGTCCAAATTAATAAACTATTCAATTGCCACAGGTGTATTAAACATAGGATGTTGTAGGACTATATCAGATGCAAGTGCATTTTAAAACATACTATTTATTTGGAATTCTATAGCAGTAATAATTAAGATGTGCTATAACTACCTATTCACTTACAGATGTGCATTTTGACAATATATTATTATATGAAAAACTTAAAAGCATGTCAAAAAATAAGGTTCAAAATATGATCTAAAGCAGCGGTCCCCAACTTTTTTGGCACTAGGGACCGGTTTCATGGAAGACAATTTTTCCACGAACCAGGGGATGGTTCAGGCAGTACTACGAGCAATGGGGAGCGATGGGGAGCAGCACATGAAGCTTCGCCTGCTCGCCCGCCACTCACCTCCTGCTGTGCGGCCCGGTTCCTAACAGGCCCGGGGGTTGGGGACCCCTGATCTAAAGTATAAGCTGTGTTCTAGCTAATCACAGATCTAAAGTATAACAATCATATTCTTCAGAAGTTGACATTCTCTCATCACACGTATGAAAATTATATATTACAAATACATATTATATACATATTTACATATATATGAAAATCAACTGTGATCTTAGTTTCACTTAGCTTTATAGTTTTCAAAACTGTAAATAAATCATTAAATATTTTTGACAAATGACCTATACTGACAGGAAGATTAGATAGTTAACAGAAAATTTAATCAAAAGTCATAGAGTCTAAATTTTAATACAGTCTCTGACACTAATCAGCAGTGTGAGCACAAGCCAGTCTGCTTCTCCGGCCTTCTGTTTTCTGAACTCCATAAAGTAAGGATCAGGCAAGTTGTTCTAACTTAAATTTTATGACTCACTAGCTTGATTCGGTATTAGGCAGATTTTTCTTCAATGCAATATTAACTAGTCAGACACTTAAATCAGTATTAGGGGTGTGGAAGAGTGGGTGTCCCCACAGCAAAATCTGGGTGGGTGAACTCAGTTAGTCCAGAACCTAGAGACTAATGCTGACCTCCTGCATAGCATATGTGGATATTAAATTGTCTCCTGCCTTCATTTCAAGGATGGGGAAGAAACAGCTGTCCCTGAACTCTTTTTAAGGACACAGTCAGTTACAAAACAGCAGCATCCCCAGCTAGTATGATTCCCACTGAAGTAAACTTTCTATTCACAAGGGGAAAATATTCCTGGTGGTAGTAAAAACAATTTTGCTAGGTTTAATCAAAAGTGAAAAGGAATTCTAGAATGTTCCCTTTGAGCCACATCATCCATTGCTAATTCAGGGTGGGCCCAGCAATAAGCGTAATAAAAAATATCCTTAGTGACTGAGAAAAAGAAATGGCAATTAAGTGCATTTGCAACCCAATATAGAAGACCTAACTCTTTACTAAGATAATATAAATAATAAAAACTGGGAGAAGGGGGAAAAAAAACCCAGAAAAAACAGCATGGGAAATGAAAGTAATCTAAGCAGTAAAATTTAACACTGATTTACTTAGAAGTTACTATTATACATATAAACCAATAGGCATAAGCTGAATACAAAGGTTGAGACCTATGCTTGACAATGACTTCTGTAGCAAAACAACAAATAAATAAAACAGTAAGTGTTAAAAGCCAAAGCACCTTGCTTTGGCAAACAAATAAATAAGAGAAAAGAAAGGAAAAACTCAGTATCAGAATTAACCATTCAGTGACAGGTTGGACACATGATTATTTAAAATCTTTATAAATCACAGCATGGCGAAATAGAACTTGATTCTCTAACTAATCATGCTTACGCTGAAAAGTCAAAATTGGCAAGAACATCACCGATTTTTACACATTTGGGGAATAATTTATGACACAATATTGAAAATGGAGTTAAACATACTGACCTGCTCACATCAGGAAACCTGATGGGAAAGTAAATAACTTGGCACTTGGGTCTGATGACGCTTTCCAGATCTTTGGGTCTGTGATCAGGAATCAGCTTCATGAATTTTCCAATAGAAGTAAGAAATGACTCCATATTAAAAACCGAGTTGAATACCACCACATCAGCCACCAGGCTGCAAAGGGAAAGGATAAATGCATATGGTGAGCCCACACTTGTTCAGTTATTTTTATAAGCCTAAGACTTCTTTATTAATCAGAGTTTATACTGCACCTTGGGTTTGCAAAGAACTCTGCACTTCCTACCAGTATTTATCAAAATGACTCTAATAGATAAGTTAGTTTCATTAGCATTATATCAAGGGAAGGTAGATTATTGGCATCAGAGAGGAAAGGCAGGAGAGGAATTAAGTGATTTAATGGGATCCTATGACACTTCAAACCAAAGTATTGGGTTGGCCAAAAAAGTCCGTTTGGTGTTTTCCGTAAGATGGCTCCAGTAGCACTTTAGTTGTCTTCAACTTCATTCGAAATAATTTTGTTAGATTGCATTGTGACAGCTGTCATATCAGCGTGCCTTTAAAAAAAAAATCAAAATTGGTGAATTTCTGTGTAGCCATGTTAATACTGAAGATGGGAGAAAAAAGCAACATTTTCAGCATATTATGCTTTATTATTTCAAGAAAGGTAAAAACTCAACTGAAACGCAAAAAAAAAAAGGTTTGTGTGGTGTATGGAGAAGGTGCTGTGACTGATTGAACATGTCAAAAGGGGTCTGCAAAATTTTGTGCTGCAGATTTCTCACTGGACGATGCTCCATGGTCCAGTAGACCAGTTGAAGTTGACAGCGATCAAATCGAGACATTAATTAAGAACAATCAATATTACACCATGCAGGAGATAGCCGACATAATCAAAATATCCAAATCAAGCGTTGAAAATCATTTGCACCAGCTTGGTTACGTGAATCGGTTTGGTGTTTAGGTTCCACGTAAGTTAAGAGGAAAAAAACCTTCTTGACCGTATTTCTGCGTGCGATTCTCTACTTACATGTAATGAAAACGTTCCGTTTTTAAAACAAATTGTGATGGGTGATGAAAAGTAGATACTGTACAATAATGTGGAACAGAAGAGATGGTGGGGCAAGCGAAATGAACCACCACCAACCACACCAAAAGCCAGTCTTCAACCAGAGAAGGTGATGTTGTGTATTTGGTGGGATTGGAAGGCAGTCCTCTATTCTGGAAAACCAAACGATTAATTCCAACAAGTACTGCTCCCAATTAGACCAACTGAAAGCAGCACTCGATGAAAAGCGTCCAGAATTAGTCAACAGAAAACGCATAATCTTCCATCAGGATAACACAAGACCGAGTTTCTTTGATGACCAGGCAAAAACTGTTACAGCTTGACTGGGATCAAGCTGATTCATCGCCGAATTCACCAGACATTGCACCTTCAGATTTCCATTTATTTCGGTCTTTACAAAATTCTCTTAATGGAAAAAATTTCAATTCCCTGGAAGACTGTAAAAGGCACCTGCAACAGTTCTTTGCTCAAAAAGATAAAAAGCTTTGGGAAGATGGAATTATGAAGCTGCCTGAAAGACGGCAGAAGGTAGTGGAACAAAACAGTGAATACGTTGTTCAATAAAGTTCTTGGTGAAAATGAAAAATATGTCTTTCATTTTTACTTTAAGAACCGAAGGAACCTTTTGGCCAACCCAGTGTACTTTTCCGCAATGCCAGGAATTTTCAATATTATCACCAAGTACAGGAGGACCTTTTTCTTTGTGGCCCAACTACCCATGTTGGGTTTCTATGTCGGTGATGTACTTCGTTTTACACCACAGTACTGAGAACAGAACACTTGCCATACTTTTCACTGCCTTCAAGGAGATTAATTCAGATAAAGCTATTTCATACTAAGAGCATACCTTCATAACATGTAGTTAAAGTCTATTTCTCATTTTAACCCTTGCTTCAAGAAACTGTTAGGTTTTTTAAAGTTCTGAGACTACACAGGAAGGATTATATAGAAACTCTACAAATAACTTGTTTTTTTATTATATAGATTTGGAGTAGTCAGAGAAATAGAAGAAGTTGGTGAAAATGGATCCAGAAATCCGTACCACTAGGTCCTACTGATTACATAATGTATTATAAAGGACCACAACACCATGGACCTTCAGAATTAAACGAAAGAAATATAATATTCGCTGTTGCTTTTGATGCAAAGGCTTGATTCTCTCCTTAGTATTTTTTTATTAAAAATAATCTAAAATACATAGTTAGAAGGAAATGTAAAAACAAAGTTTATGTGTCATTAATATGTCAATAGTTTCCAAATTTGCCTATAACATTTTCTTGGAAACCAATGAACACAAATGATAACCATGGGTGAGCTGGATAAACAGGAATATGTACTATGTTCCCTTTATGAATCAAAAAACCATTTTAATAAATCATTGTTTTGTTTTTTAAAATAACCCTCTTTGCTTTAAGCCATGATTCAGTGTCTCAGTGTCACTGGATCTCAATAAAATGCATACAAATGCTTTGATAAGAAGGTATACAAGATCAAATAGAAAAAGCAGTTAGTTTTATTTCACCCTGTAAAGGACATCAAGGAAACTGAAAAGAAGACATGCAAGCCCACAAGACTGTAAAACACAAATGAATAAACAGAGCTTATAGAGCAGGAATACCACAGCAAGTCCTCAGTTTAGTTTAATTCACATTTACTGAGACAGTCAAAGTTTCTATTATCAATACATAGCGGAATGAAAAACTAACGAAAGGAATGTTGACCTGCCACCCCTATCTGCCCCCACTCCTGCAAACTTGTTTTCCCATACAAGTATTTTTTGTTTTTTTAGTTGCAACTTAGTGCAAACTTGGGATTAGCAGTGATTACAACATGGATAATACAAGAGAGTGTCACAGAAGTGCTGACACAATATCAAGCAATAAGGAAGCCAATATAATAATATACCAAAAGTTGAAGGATGTTTTACAGCTAGTCTGTTTTCACCATATGTCACATATTGTAATAGTGACCCACAGGTCATAATACATAGTTATGGCATGTGTTCATCAGTCAGAGGGTTAGTGAAACCTCTATTTAAGGTGAGTGCTTATGTCAGTCATCTCTGAAGTCCTTAACTGTCACACAGTCAAGAAAGAAACCTGACAGTGCCAACAAAAGCAGAAGTCAGCAAGAAAACTAAAGAAACATTTTAAGAAGCTGGAGTCATACTTTTCAAACTGAATCTGAACAGGACTGCTTTCTGACACTCTTATTTTTCCTCTGGACGACTGCAAGCCAGTTTTTTTCTCCTTAAGAATCCCACCAATGATCAAGCCCACTTCTTTCTCTCCAAGCTCGTCTATCAGTTTACGCTCTTGAGAAGAGCAATGCTGAAAAATTATATATAAGCTGTTATAGTCTCATTCCCCCTGAGCAAAGCAATCTTTTCTGAAACAGAGAGATGAGGGGTAGTAAGCTAAAAATTTTTTTAGCCATCTGCCCTCAAACGGCATTCAACCCAACTACTTATATTCTTAAAAACCCAGTTTATGCCAAATTAAAGTTCCAAGATAGTTTACAGAAATATTCTTTTTCATGCATTTCCTCTCTGATATGAGTGGGTGTAACTTCCATTAACTTTAAAGCCACCCATAAAGGGAAAAATAGACTTAATTTTTTTCCCCAGTTATTTCTCACGGGTAATAAACACACACTATCTGAGGAAAAGAATGAGGCTAATTCAAGAAACCAAAAGAATATTACAAATGTTTTCCATATTAATAAAGCACAAAATGATTTTGTTTTTGTTTTTGAAACATATTTTCCCCTCTGTTTCAATATAAAATATTTTAATTTTATTATGAAATTTTAAAACGGTTGCTTTTTTTATGAGACATTTGATGTGAAGCAGCTCCGCTCTATTTTGATAGCGCTGCTACTTCATTTGAAGCAGCTTGTAAAAATGATTGCAGGAAAACATTTACAAAATGCTCAAAACACAGAAGTATTACCATCTAGCTGTTTTTCTATGTCAGTGAAACTATGGAATATACTTGCAAAAGAGCTGGGAGTCTGTTTAAACACATCATCAATCCCAGTTGCTAATAACTATTAAAAAAGGTGAGTAAACTGAACCCAATCACTGCCAAACTGACTCCCTTTGAGTGTTGCAGTTATGTGGATGGGATCCAATAGCAAAGCTGTTTCAGAGCTGTTATTAACTTCTTTCATTAACTAAGCTTCAGGAGATACACTTTGTTGAAGTAACAGTAGAGAAGGACCATCACCTTTGAAATGTCATGGTATTTTAAGGCTATGCAGTTTCAGAAGACTCAAGAGGGGGAAAAAAACCTCCTAAAGATTCATTTTCCATAGTTTTCTCTTACAAACAATAAGGAAAAAAAGGACAAAAACCCCTTGCTCTATTATGCTTTAATTTTTGTTTATTCCTCTGTAAATTTCTATTTTGATTTCAGCTGGATACATGGAAAGTAGCTGGTAAATAAAAGTTGACTAACTGTCTTTTTCTAAAAGTATGTCTCACACAGTAGATGATGGAATCAGGGGCTGAAGAAGGTCCCTGTCACCCCTTTGATTCTATTTTGAATGTTGTAGAAAATACAGTTAGATAATTAGTTCAACATTTAGATTGTAACACATATGTATTTTATAAAAGGATTAGCTGTTCTTTTATATGTACATATTGCAGAGGCACAAGTAATTCCTACCATGGAAGGTATGTTTAAACATTTGCTCCTAATTTAAGGTATTTTTAAAATAAGTGTACAGGAGGTCTCCAGATTTAAAAGCTAACTATAAGGAAAAAGATAGCAAACGACTAAATATAATGATACAATCTATACCTACCATGAGAGAATTTGGTTGTATCCATATTGGAAATCCCTCTCCTGACATTTCTTGACAGGATATACCAATTGGTTCTCATGGAAGTACAGAATCTTTTTCAATTTCCCAAGGTCAGGCCGAAGGGCAGCCAGTTCAGTCAGGTTAAGCACTGAGCTTGCGAAGAGAATCCTAGGAAACAAGGAAATTAGGGTTACCACCCCGAGCATACTTGAAGTGGGCATCCTGTGCCTTCTCTCCTCTTTCCTCATCCTACCCCAAGGAAAACATATCCCCCATAGGGACACATCAAGAGTTAAGCCTTAATACCATGTAGCAGCATTCTAAGTTTTGATCTCTTAAAAAGCAGCTGCTAAGAACTATAAAAGCCCTGAATCTCATTGGTCTTCTCAGCTCAGTTACTGAGAGATGCAGAAAAAAAAAAAAAAAAGCTGGATGGATTTTATTGAAAAAAGCCTAGAAAAGCTCCATCTGAAGGACAAATGGAACAAAGATAAGGCTGACTGGGGAATACTTTGCTTGCCAGTTTCATTACACTTTACTTCTTTATGCAACCAACTACTGAAATTCAATATATGAGCAGGAATGGCACGTGTTCGTGTTATGACATAAACCCTTTTGATTTATGCAATAGACTTATCTAGTGAGGGCTTTTTCTCTTGGCATGTTTTCTTATGCCCCCCTTTTAAATATTCTGCAATATTTGTAGGGTTTTTTCTTTTATATTTTCTTCTCGATTACTGGACTGCTAATGGCACCATATGTACACTCTGTAATATCCCTTATATAAAACATAAATGATAAAAATGAAGAAAGCCTGGTTCCTTGTCTTTGGGGGATAAAAAGGAAACTGAAAGTCTACCTATCCATGGTTATAAATGAAATAGTGTCTATTTACTCACTCATTCCACAAACATTTATCATAAATGCCTACTAGGTACCAGGGTCAAGCGAGGAAGAACAGAAAAGATGAACAAGACAGCCTGCAGAATGAATGCTGCCAATAACAGTGGCATGAACAAAGTACTAGAGGAACAGACAGACAACTGTCTGGGACAACCCGGAAATATTTCACTAATGAGGTGGCTAACACGTGTGGACACAAAAGAGGGACAAATTACATTCCCTGAGCAGCTGAGGACATTTAGATGGCACAATTTTGATGGAATGCCACCTTTATAACATAATATAGCATCATTTGACCCTTACAGCTTTAATTCTCATTCTAAAAAATGAGGTCCAAGAAGGTTAAGGGTTTTTTCTAGAATCACACTGGTAGTAGTGGCAAAGCAGAGATTCCCAGTCTTCTAAGCCCGAAGTACTATTCATTACACCACAGATATGAATTCGTTGTGGACCACTTACATTGCAAACGCTTTTTACTGTACTTAATAAATACAAAATAGCATCCTTGTTATTACCATGATTACAACTACTATAAATTCTCCCTTGCTGACAAGCCAAATGGCTAACTTCAGGTGTTTATATGATCTGCAGCACTAGCCTTCACATAAGAAGAATGATTACATAATAAGTGCATACATCATAAAGAGGAATTCAAGTGTCTTCTTCATGGGCTACAAAAGGCACATAAGACCAAAAAGCAGCCACCTCTCTAAACTCACATTGCTGTATTAATGTTATGGTTTATTGTTTTAAAGTAAAAAATCTTATCAAGGAGATGCATTTTTTAAAATTGTCTATTTGTACTCAACTAAAGCAAATAGAAAATTCATGTTCAGAAAATGTCCTCTATTTTTTCCAAAAATATTCCCACCACCACCACTAAGTATTAGCTTTTCTAAATTTTACATTGAAAATTCTGAAATATGAAAATATTTGCTTATCTACAAATCTGATCTTTAGTAGAGAGAACAATAAAATTTAAACTCAGTCAATCTATATTTTCCTTAAAATAAAACGGATGGCAACTTGTGGATCAAGTTGAGTAATACACCCCCCTCTATTCCCACTCCCCAGTCCCAACATAACAAACTACTCCAAACAATGACTCATTGTTAATCATTAAGACCTGAGCAAACTCAATGTTTTTCACACACAAGGAAGAAAAACTCATTAACTGCAGCTTCCATCTATTCATTAATTATAAAAAATCGTACCCTTATAATGAAGAAATTTGGTAGACATCAACTTACCCAAGTGACCAAACTTAATATGAACAATAATGGGCCAAAGGGATATCATGTATTTCCCAATGTGATACACTGAGAAAGATAGAGATCACCAATTCCTGACAAAAATGCTTGATCTGAATTTGGTCATGAGGAAATAGCCAGACAAATATTCTGCAAAATAAATGGGCTGGATCTCCAAAAAATGTCAAGGTCATAAAAGGAAAAAAATCTAGAGTAAAGGGAAATAAAAAGACCCCCAAACAAAATGCAATGTGTGATACTTGATGGGATACTGAATGGGGAAAAAAATAAAAAACAGCTGTAGAAGATATAAGAACAACAGGGAAACTCTGAATATAAAATTGTAAAGTTTTATCAATCTTAAATTGAAGTGTATTGATTTTACTGCAATTATGTAGGAGAATATCCTCATTCTTAGGAGACACGTGTTGAATTATTAACATGTGAAGCGTAATGATGTCTGCAACTAAGTCTTAAATAGTTCGGTCCAAAGGCCACTAAAAACAAATATTCAAATATTCATAGATAGAAATAAATGTGCAAAATGTTAACATTTGATTAATCTAAATAAATGATATATTGTAACTCACTGATCTAGCCTTGCAAATTTTTAAGTTATACATTTATAAAACTACAAATTTGGGAGGATATTCATTAAATGGCAGTAAGTAGAAGGGGAAAATATGCCACATTCCATAAACAGTAAACCCATCATATATGTATTTCTAGTCAGACTCCAATTGTTCATTTCCTCCAAGAGAACTATCCTCAGGGTGGAACATCTGTAGCAAATGTTTAACTAAAGCAAGCCCTTCACTGTCCTCCTACCACATACCGCCTCTCCTTACCCTACCTACCAGCTGATCCACAATCAAGGAATCCAAATCTAAAATTAAGACTTCCAAATAAAAGCTCTCAAATGAGAGAATGCAATACATTCAGAAGTAAAATGGCAATGATTTTCATAATATTACCCATTTGGGACTGCCCACACCAACACTTCCTTCAGTTTGTTCAGTCATTAACAGGAAACTCATTTTATTTTTATAACTAATCTTGAAATAGCGCTCACTACTTCTAAATTGTGGGAATTATCTCCAACATTAGTAAAGCATTTCTCTTTGCTTTTTTGCTTGTAAAATGGAAGTTAAATTAGACAATAAGCAACTCCTCAAATATTCAGCTCAATGACACCTAAAAAGAAGTGATGAAGATGCCCACAAAAGAAATGCAGGTAAGATTCATAGGCAATTTTTTCTTTGCCGTCCTCCATCAATTAAAAAAAAAGTGTATAATACAATGAATGACATCACTCAATCAGCAGCTAATCCCTAGGCTCCCAATGTTCATCTTGCCTCAGGTATTATTTAAGCAATAAATCCTAACAAGGTGAGCTTTACCATCCCACACTGTGTCTCTGGCAGGAAAGGGCACAAGGTGAAAGCAAAAACCACTAGGAACAAGATAATTCCTGACAGCTGCTGCTTGAGCACAAGTTAAATTGAACAGTTTATCTCAGCATGAAGATGTTATAAGGTTTTATGTTTAATATTTTTAAATTAACATAAAACCCAGAGAAAGCAGTTGGGCAATCTTTCACAAACATGACATACTACAATCACTGTATAAGCTGGATTAGTACTTATTACCATGCTACTACAGAATTAAGCTGTTTTTAGACCACCAAAGAGCTTTAAATTGCAACTTTTGTCTCTGTAAGAGAAACCTATATTTAAAATGTCTGCTAAATTCAAATTAATGGCTACATCATTAGCTTACCATCTCACCAAAAGCATAAGTAAGCTGCTATTATAATCGTCTAACCAAAACAGCTCTGTGCTGTAAAAGTACGTGAATGCCGTTCTAGGTATTTGGGACTGTATGCATATACATGCTTCAAGTATTTTCAATGCACATTATACCTACAATCTGAGTCATATTTGCTTAAGGAATCCAAAATCATTCAACACAATGAAATTCTAGATTTTATTTTTCTTTGATTCAGTTTGAATACACTAGTTGTTTGCCTTTTATCCTATTTTCTTAATATGTCAAACGAGATGTTAAAATATACATAAGCACAGTAGGAGTGTGACTACTATTATCAAGATGCATACCTTTATACCTTAAATGGCATGAAGGGTCAGTGAAATGAGAAACAGAGGACAGGCATTCAATATTCCAACCACCACCATATACAATCTAGGAGAAAATCCTTCATGGACTAATTATCTCACTCTTGACCCATGAAGTTTTTTCAATAGCCCCTCACCTTCCGAAACCATTTATCACATAATGGGATACAGAACACAATTTAACACAGATACCAATTTGGGTTGTTATTTATACTTAAATAATTCCCTGCAGGACTTTCAACAAGCCTTTGACAGAAGAGTGAATGCCATCTTCCAGCTGTGTCACCTTGCTCAATATTTAAATTCCTTGTCTAGATACACGTTGCCCAGCCTCACCCCCTAAGTCTTTCTTCATTCTTTTGTTGCCTATCTTGAGTTCCTGTTCCTTGATATCTACCTCCCAGAATTCTAGATCCTGTACTTTCTGTGATACAATATTTTCTGCAATGAAGGAAATATTCTATATCTGTACTGTCCAATACAGCAGCAACTAGCTACTTATGGCTATCAAGCACTTGTAGTATAGTTAGTGTAACTGAGGAACTAAATTTTAAATTCAATTTGATTTAAGTTTAAATTAAATAGCCATAAATTAATGGGAAAGCACAACTCTGGATGGACCAGCTTCCCTTAACCCAACACTCCACCCATCCTACCTGAATGCAATTCCTCACTGAATTGATTTTCTTGTATAGACCCTTGATCTACTTGTGATAATCTAATTTCTAAGTTCCTCCTGATTTGCTGAATTTCACCTACCAGGGTCTCCAATTCTAGAATGCCAGAATGCCATTTTTTTCCTTCTGATAATTAGAAAACACATGTTCATTTCAGAAAATGTTTTAAGTACAAAAATTATAAATTAATTATCATGCACAACCACCCCAAAAGAGATGGCCACTATTTGCATTCTGGTGCTCATTTAGTCATTATACATTGAGCATCTATTATTTGCAAGGTACTAGGCTAAATAATGGACCTAAAATATAAAACAAAGTAGCTCAGGCAAGAAGAAAATTAGCAGGCTGAGGAACTGAATAAGGACCAAGGAAGCTGGAGCAATTAATTCAATGAATGGCCAGAGAAGATGCTGAGGAAGTCTATGGGTCTTTATGAGACATGAAAATAATTTTGAATTTTATGGTAAGAGCAATGGAAAGAGAATGAAGGATTTTAACTAGGGAAATGACAAAATAATAAATGCATATTGGGTGAATTTACCTTTACTCTTTCACTTTGTAATACGTATAAACTATTGCAATTTTAATTTTTTTTTGCTTTTAATGCATGTTTTTCTATGTTAAAAATTATTTCTGAAACATATATTTAAACAGATTTCATGATACGATGTGTCATACTATCATCGACCCGAACATGATTTTTAAATTTTTAGATTCATGATTTTTAGATTTATTTAAATCTATAAAGTTTAAAATTTTTCTTGTATAATCTCTTGTATTTCTATTGTATCTGTTTACGTATTTCATGAAATGTTTCATTATTTTTTTAATATCAGAGAACTTTACTCTGACTGCTGTATGGAAAACAGACTGTAAGGAATCACTTTGCAAGAAGGGAGAAGAGTAGGGAAGAGAAAAGAAATGTCAGTCTCTTGGACTAAAATGATAGCGCTGATGGTGCTGAGAAGTGGACTGACTGGGTTTTTGCTGATGGTGCTGTCCAGGTTTGCTGATGAACTGGATGTGAGAAGTGAAAGAGGAGTGCTATCCTTTCCTCTGCTGTATCACTCAATGTAACAGGAGCTCAATGATACATACATGCATACGTGAAAATTACTCCCAAACCTTTCAAAAGTCTTCGGCTTAAATATATATTTTTAATTTATAAAAACCTGTGTAGAAAGTTCTAACATTTATTAATCATTGATACACAAAATTTCATTTTAACTATGCTCTAGTTGTCAGCTACTTTATCTTAATTAGAACATTTCTATTGCACGTTTAAATGCTATGGATTTTCAAAAACCTTGAAGAATGTGCGTAACCAAATGTTTCCATTTGCTAAAACAATTAAAAATTCAAGATGGAAGCATATTTAAAGGAAAAAGAAATGGAGTCATTTAATTTCCTAGGTTCTTGTGGGGGGTAATTTACAGGCTAACACAGTATCCAGCTTCCCAATAGCTGTCCCATGATGTAGCATCAATTAATAGGTCAGTTTTTCCACCATGTAATGTTCCTTTCCTGTGCTTATCATGACGGCTAGGAGATCACAATGTAAAGAACACTCGTCCAGAAGGCAGGGAATTGAGGTCTGTAGGTAGGACCTGCCATTGAGCAAAATCTCCAACTGGTTTCTTAACATCTATCCACTCTACAGTCATCAACACTCTGACCTGCCTTACAGATGCTTAAGGAGACAAATTACATAACACCTGTGGTGCTTTCTTAGCTACCAGTGCCACTTAAATTCAGGTATCTCTTAAATTACTCAAGCAAGCTCTCAAGTGTTTTAACTCTTGGTATCTGACATAGTATCTAATCCATAAAAGATACTTAGTAATTATGTTTGTAACAAGAAAGGAAGGGAGGATGGGCCCTATTATTGAAAAAAAAACATAAATAAACTGAAATTTTTACTGTGTACAGAAACATTTTTTATATATTTTGGAACTAGCATCTGTTAAGAGTATTCTTGTAAGACACAAGGTACCATGAACCATTCAGAACGTTTATAAATATATCTGTTTTACACCATCTATCAATAAGTCAACAAATCAAAATATTATCAAGTCTCCTGACTTGACAAGCTAAGAAGTATATCACCCCTGTGCCAAAAGAGCTGACAATATAATTGGCAAAACAAGCCATAAGTAGAGGAAACATTAAATAGCAATAAAAAAGATAAGTAATAGCTCTGTCCTGCACAAGAAATGTAACCAAGCAGTGCAAGGCTGATTATGAATGAAGGCAGAGGCACTAAGCCCTATCCATTCAGAGGAAGAAGAGAAAACTAAGGGCAGCAGAAAATCAGGAAGTCTCAAGTTTACTGAGGATAGGTATAGCAGGGGGAGGCCTGGGTCCTGATGTTTTGGGTCTAGAAGGATCAGTGCTATTTAAATAAGTCAGAGAGGAAGGACAGTGGCTAAAGTTTAGGGTTTGAATAAAAGAAAGTAAGACTGAAAAGGTGATCTTCCACCAGACCTAGAGGTACCCGAATGCAGGATGAGAAGTTCATACTTTATCTGTTAGCCATATGGGGATCCACTGTACATTTATTATCATACTGGAAAGGCTTTATTTCTTCTTACTATCCTTAATTAACTGAGTTATAAATGCTCACTGGCTAAGAAAAGTGGTAGTAAAATGAGAGGAAAAGGAATCAAATAAAGTACCACCATCACTACCACTCTCAAAACAAGGGAAGTTGTTCTATACATAACCAAATATAGATAAAACCAATTCACTTAAAACCACGGCTCGCCATCGTCACTGTTTTTGATAATGAGATACTTAAGTCTCTGTAATGTCCTAAAGGAAGACAGGGACCCATGTATTATGCAAGGTTTTTTAAGTATATCTTATTTAATCATCATCCTAAAAGATATGTCCTATTATCCCCATTTTACCAACTAAGAAATTAAAGTATTACAAGAGGTTTGGTGAAGTGCTAAGACAATAGCAGTTACTAAGAGGCAGAGATGAGTTTCAAATCCAAGTTGACGTGGCCACAAAGTCTCTGCTTTTTCAGTTACTCCACACTGATTTTGAACCATCTAAGATTAGAACGTGACTCACTGTTTCCTGCTAACTGTACTTTTTATTATAGTCTATGTTTGAGAAATAAAGGAATATAAATGGTACGAAGAAGAACTGAGCAGTTTCATTTCATCCCTTCATTCATCATATATTTACTGGGAGATTACAGTTAGACAAATTGCAGAAAGGTGATGACCATCAATGCAGAACCTCCTGAAGAAATGCAATCTAAGCAACACCCTAAATAACAGGAAGGAGTCAGCTGATTGAAATAATGAGGAGGTGGTCAGGGCGGGGGGAGTAGAGAGAAATGGCTGATATTAAGAGCAACAAAGGAAATAGAAATGATGATGACTGGGAGGGACAGGCTAAGGGTGACTCAAAGGTTTCTAGCTTGTGTAATCAGATGGGTAGTAGTAACATTCCTTAACACAAGAGGAGAAAACAAATCAGCAGTTGGAGTAGAGGAGAAATACAGAGACAGATTTTACAAATGTTGAATATAAATGGAGTGTCCAGTAGGTAACTAAAAATAATATATAATAGACCAATGAAAGAAACTTCATTGGAGATTTAATTAAACTAAAGGGCTTGGTCACCAAACATGTCTGCTAAAAATGTGGGTCTGGTTTGTTATATAATTTTACATACTGTGCTACTTGTTTCCACCATATTTCATTTCTTTTTTTTTTTTTTTAACCAGCTTCATTCACTTTATTTTTCTCATAGAAAACTATGTGGTAGCTACAGCTGGAGCCTGGGTCCTCTGCACGGAAACTCTGGTGTGGGTCTTTACAAGGTGGTCAATAAATTCCTGATACGGAGACTTGGTGAACACCATCTCTTTCCAGAGGTAAGGAGTGAGATAACTGTAGGTCTTGTTTCCTCCCATTAGAGTACATACTCTTTGATGAGATAAATTGGATCTGCTGTTCCTTTCTTTGGTAGTTTCCCTAACATGGCAGTTTCCCTAACATGGCAGTTACCACTCTGGATCTTAAGTTCCTTTGTAGCAAGCCCTATATCTTCCTTGTTCATTGTCTTATCTCAGGTGCTCAATAAATGTTTCCAAATAAATGACTGAATGAATGAATCAATCATTCACTCATTACCTCAATGATACTGAGAAAATCAAGCTGGTTGATTCTCTATTTAAAGTGTTCAATATGATAGTCAATTCCACCATTAAAAAACAAGTTGGGAAGCATCCCATGCCCCCCAAAGAAAGCACTTTTCTTACTTCAGCATCCAGTACAATTCTAGGAAGTTTTATTTGATGTCATTTTTTATGGAGCCCATTACTTTTTCCTTAGGGTCCTTAATAATACGTCAGGCACTGTTCTCTACTTCACCATGCTAAAATATCAAGAACTGAAGATACCATCCAAAGAAAAGGAACTCCTGGGGAAAGGTAGGTGTCAACCTGGTATAAAGATCAGGAATGTACAATATCATGATAATAATTCCTGTCATCTTCAGGGATTCATGATTGTCAGCCTTGATGAAGTAAGTCAATTAACATGTAAAGCGCATCTAACTTGCTGAGTGTGCTGGGAACACTTCATATGGTGTTTTATCTCCATAAACTAATATAATTAGTATGTGAAATATTTATAATTCCCCTCATGATTAATCTATTGTAGAAGACTATTCCTTAACAGCAGCATATCATTTTATATTGGAATGTTCTTTGATCTTAAGTTCATGCCACTCCTGAGTCCCTGGAGTTCATTTCTAAATATCATAAAGTTGGGAGAATAAAGACCCAAGGTAATGGGTATAAGTCCTTTGTCACTCCAATTCAACCCCACCAGTGTTGTCAAAGATTACATACATCTAAGGACACAGTGACCTGTCAAGCCAAAAGCTACTGCTTAAATAGATACATAAAGCTCAGTTCAGGCACAAGCCTAAGAAACAAACCACAGGGAAGCCCAGAGTTGCTTTTAGATATTATCATCATTTAGGCTTGAATATTAAGGCACAGGAATAGTTAAAATAATCACAACAATGATGACGACAATAATAATATCTGCTACCTGACGTGTCAACTAAAGCAGTGGTCCCCAACCTTTTTGGCACCAGGGACCAGTTTCATGGAAGACAATTTTTCCATGGACCGGGGTGGTGGCGGGGGGATGGTTTCAGGATGATTCAAGGGCATTAAATTTATTGTGCACTTTATTTCTATCATTATTACATCGTAATATATAATGAAATAATTGTACAACTCACCATAATGCAAAATCAGTGGGAGCCCCGAGCTTGTTTTCCAGCAACTAGATGGTCCTGTCTGGGGGCAATGGGAGACAGTGACACCCAAAGCGTGTTGCTTATGTCCAGCCTACCCCGTGATTTCGTTTTGGTCACTGTCACTGCAGAAAACCCTGCTTCACAAAGACAGGATCTTGGAAACGGAAGCAGGCTTTTCAGTGCTTTTGTGGCAATCTCAGGATACTCCACCTTGACTTGAATCCAGAATGTATGGAGATTTGAAGTTGTCTCAAACATACTTTGAAGGCCACCGTCATTTGCGATCTCAAGCAGTTGATCCTCTTCTAACACGGACAAAGTCGATTCACCTGGCTTATTCACAACTGGGTTGTGGATCCATTCCTTCCCAGTTTGGGGGTCTTTTGTGGTTGGGAAGTAATGCTCAAACTCTTTCGAAAGCTAAGATAGGTGACCATGCACCAGCTGGGAGAAAGAAGGCCCCGGCTCACTCTCCTTCAAAATCTCTGCTAATGTTTGAAACATGTCAAAAATCCCAATGTTCACTCGTCACCCCCATGATTCCAGTTTGGCTTTGAATGCAGCCACTTTATCTGCCGACTTGAACACAGTTGTCATTCTCCCCTGAAGTGACAGAGTGAGTTCATTGAGCAGGTTGAATATGTCACACAAGTAAGCAACTTTTGAGACCCATTCTTTCTGTGTCACTGAAATGTGCTGCCAGTGGTGACTGTTTTTCTAAAAGAAATCTCTGAAGCGGCTCTCATAACTCAGAAACTCTGGCCAGTGATCTACCTTTAGAAAGCCATCTCACTTCTGTGTGTAAGAGAAGACGTGTGTGCTCTGCGTCCATCTCCTACAGAGCTGCACAAACAGACGTGAGTTAAGGGCATGTACTTTAATGTGGTTGATAATTTTCATCACATCCTGCAAAACGCTAAGTTCAGGTGACATTTTTAGGCTAGCCAGCACTTCTCTGTGGATGACACAGTGTATAGGCTCACATTCGGAAGCGACCACTTTGAACCGAGTAGTGAAACCAGGAAGCCGTCCAGTCATGGCAGCTGCTCCTTCCGTGCATATACTGACACAAAATGACCAATTCACTTTTCCTGATATGTAATCATTCAAAGACTTGAATAGTTCTGCAGCTGTGGTGTTGGTTGGCAACAAAAGTGCACATAACACATCCTCATGCACATCCTCCTGAAAAAAAACATATCACACAAAAACAAGCACCGTTGCCTCATTGTCAACATCGGCAGACTTGTCAACCTGTACTGCGTATCACGGTGACTCATTAAACCTAACAACTGTGCCTCAATATCCTCTGCTATTCCATCAATTCGTCTAGTTATGGTGCTACCCTCTCCTAAAAGTTCATGACAGCGTCCTTAGCAGCAGGCAGGATCAACCCTGCACCAACAGTAAAGGGCTTCTTAGCTTTAGCCATGAGGTTAGCCACTAAGAATGATGCTCTCAGTGCAGACACATTTGATGAAGTGGTGGCCTTCAATAATTATTTCTGTTCTTCGTATTCACTTTTTTTTCTTTTGGAAAAACTCCAAAGGCTTGTTCTTTAATGCAGGGTGCTTGGTCTCCACGTGGCGAAGCAGTTTTGAAGGTTTCATGGCTTTGTTGGATAGCTGGTCACCACATTTTTTTTTTTTTTTGCTGTACGTGGGCCTCTCATTGTTGTGGCCTCTCCCGCTGTGGAGCACAGGCTCCGGATACGCAGGCTCAGCGGCCATGGCTCACGGGCCCAGCCGCTCCACGGCATGCGGGATCCTCCCGGACTGGGGCACAAACCCGCGTCCCCTGCATCGGCAGGAGGACTCCCAACCACTGCGCCACCAGGGAAGCCCATTTTTTATTTTTATTTATTTTTTTTTTGTCACCACATATTATACAAAGTGGGCTTGCAGAATGTGAATCACCTGTTGCAATGAACCTGTAATTTAAGTATGTCTCTTGGTATTTTCTTTTAAATGCAGTTTTCTTCTTGTTGGCAGTCTTAAGAGCCTTCTGCTGTCTCATCATTGGGTCTTTCCCCTTTCAAATAAGCTCTCCAGTGATATTTGTTTTTTCACTAATTTGGCTAGGGTTACCTTGTGGGCTTACCAAAACTGTGACTGAGACAAGTGCGCAGTGCGGGAAAGCGGCGCGGATGGAAGTGGTAAATAAAATAATGGGCGGGCCACACGAGGACTAAAATAAGTGTCGGATTCTGACTTAGAGCCTGCCACCAGATGCAGCTGTACAATTGAAGTACATCAACTCACTTGCCACTATAAAGCTGCCACCAGATGCAGCTTAATCATCACTTGCTACTCAATGATAGGGTTTTGATATGATTCTGCAACCAATTGATTTATTATGGTCTCTGTGCAGTGAAACCTCTCTGCTAATGATAATCTGTACTTGCAGCCCCTCCCCAGCGCTAGCATCACCACCTCAGCTCCACATCAGATCATCAGGCATTAGATTCTCATAAGGAGCCTGCAACCTAGATCTCTCGCATGCACAGTTCACCGTAGGGTTCGCGCTCCTATGAGAATCTAATGCCACGGCTGATCTTAGAGGAGGCGGAGCTCAGGCGGTAATGCGAGCGATGGGGAGCAGCCATAGATACAGATGAAGCTTTGCTCGTTCACCTGCCCCTCACCTCCCGCTGTGAGGCCCAGTTCCAGGGGTTACAGCCCCCTGAACTAAACTATTCCTGATAACCATAGAGAGAAAGGTGTTTTGTGCCCAAATAACTAATAAGCTAACAAGGAAAAATATGTTAACCTGCTATTTTTACTGAATTACATTTACTGCTAAAATTAACAAGCACAAAAGAAAATGCTTCCTAAATATTCAGTCCTTCTATAATCAGTCATAAAAAACTAAATTTTTAGTATTTGTTTTAAATTTGCTTCCCAGAGTCCTATATTCTAGTGAGTTGTTCTATCATTTGATTTGTGTCATTTTGTTGTTATGCTTCTCATAGAGATTATTCCTGTGTTTTGATTACTTCTCCTATGTTTGTTTTGGCAAGTCCAAGACAGTTCTTTGAAAGCTTCCCTGAATTTGGTGCTTAATATGCCATTTGAAGAAATACCACCCCACAAATTATTTATTTATTATCACCAATGTTTTGTTATTTTACCCATCACTTTAATTGTAAGTGTGTCACTAGGTAATTAATTACAAAAGTCAAAGCCAGCAGAGTGCACCGTACACAGTAGGCACTCAAAAAATGTTTAGGAGAGTGAAACGTTAACTAATGTAGTACATCTGCAATAGAAAAAGAATTTGAAGGTGTGAGTCCCCAGACTACGTCCCGGCCTTTCATACTTTTATTTTAAAGATGAGACGTTTTATAAACATTAGTTTGCTAATCCTGAGTTTCTTTCTCATCAAGACAACAAGGTGAAAATTCTAAGATTATGTCTCCCAATCTATAGCACAGAAGGGGAAACACCTGAAAGCTAGTGTTTGAAAGATCAAAACTTCCTATTTTAATAGAGTAAAATGAAAATTATAAATTTTTCTACATGCATGCTAAGTTTCACAAATAAAAATTTTTTAATATGCTTCCCTTGACCACAGCTTAAAGAATTGCCCTCTTTTTTTTTTTTTTTTTTAATTTATTTGGCTGCTCCAGGTCTTAGTTGCGGCATGTGGGATCTTTAGCTGTGGCATGCATGTGGGATCTAGTTCCCTGAACACGGATTGGACCCAGGTCCCCTGCATTGGGAGCACAGAGTCTTAACCGCTGGACCACCAGGGAAGTCCCTGCCCTCTTTTTTTTTTTAAAGTAACTAATATATACATAGGTGCAGGGGGGAAAAAAAACAGATGAAAAGTAGAAAATGCTATGTAAACAATACTGTTAAGATTATCTAAAAATGAAGTATTGAGGTCATTCAACACAATCTGCTTGACACGGTAACTTTCTGAGATGCATCTCTTGGTCTCACCTACTATATTACAGTGTATGTGAGATCAAATACTACAGCTGGAGGAATTCCCAAGGTCACACTTCCTTAACAGGTGACTGAGAAGCACAAAATGAGGTCACCTGCCCTGGGTGAGCCAGTTAGAGGCAAAGCTGGGACCAAGATACTCAGTAATAGAAAGGAAGACACAGGTGCTGCTAGTGAGCCTGTCTTCTAACTCCAATAGCGGGAGCAGTT
Organism: Tursiops truncatus; assembly: GCF_011762595.2. NCBI lineage: Eukaryota > Metazoa > Chordata > Mammalia > Artiodactyla > Delphinidae > Tursiops > Tursiops truncatus. The sequence continues at coordinate 85,670,512 of NC_047040.1, read as the reverse complement.
TCAAGTTAGACACTGAAATGAAAATACTCTCCATTTAAATGGGGGGCGGGGAACCCATTCACTGAGGGAAAAAAAACAGCTAGAAAAATTTTTTTTGACCATGTTTCGCCCCTTCTCTCCACACAATATAGACAAAAGTACTTGAATGTGCATATAAATATGCACTAGAGGCTCACTGCAGATATCCATCTGAGTCTCAATGTTATTTGAATTTACCACTGCCTACAACTGAAGCTCACATGCCATAGGTCACAGAAAGTCATCTAAAGCCTCTCTCTGCCATACAAGACATTTATACCTCAGGCACAGTGTGGAAGCATCCCTTCTGAGTTAGTCCTTTCTTCCCTTTCCTCTACTTGTGCATAACAGTGGTCTGGGAATGTCAGGAAATACACAGAAGCCATGAGAGAGGCAAGCAGGGAACCTCAGACTTGGTATGGAAAAGCCAGAAAGGCTTTAGGAGAAAACGCTTGAGATGGACATTAAAGATAAGGAGAATTTCCAGATCAGTATGTATTAAGGGCAGGGCTTGGAAAGGGGGGAGATTGTGTGTTTCTATTAATACTGCAGAGAAAAAGGGACCATAAATCCCACATTCCTGGGATTGCGTGGGACCATAAATATCCACATTCTATTCAATTAAGCAAATATTCAGTATATTTTATATATATATATATATATATATATATGTATATATTTACATGTTTATCATATAGTAGATAAGGGATAAAAAGATAAGCTAGACTTGATATCCTGCTCTTTATCTTTGCATTTTGGCAACTGAGATATAAACAATGGGCTGAAGTTGTATGAGAGTTAAAATCTGATATTTTAAATAACTTTGTTTTAATCCCCAAATTCATATATACTGTTAATATTACTGTCAGGGTGATGCCAACTCACTGCAAATAAATTTCATGACAAACTGCTCCATTGCTAAGTCCCCAAAGTGAAATACTCTCAGATGGGACATTCTACTAACTTTTTGCAATAACTCCTTGTCTTGAAAAACACTTTCAAAAAAATGTTAGTATTTTACCACTCCATAGGAATCAGTAACAAGGCGAGAGATTCTCCCAAGAATATTCCAACAGTCCTTGAAAAACTAAGACTGTCACAAAACCTGAGCATCTGGCAACTCTGCCACCATGAAGTATCCATATGGAAGAGACCAAAATGTGTCAAAGTACCCAAAATGATTTTGGATAGTGTAGAAGATGGAATAAATAATTCAGTATCGTCAACACTTTCAACAGCAGGTAGTGGATATGCTACCTGCTTCTATAATGTGCCAGAATGTAACATAAGTGTGTGAGGCTGTGTGTGTATGTGTGTGTGAGAGAAAGGCAGGAAGGATATGAGTATACATGCAGCAAAAAACTATTTTTATATAGAAATATTTCTTAGGTAGTTTTCTTTGTAGGGACATCAGATATCTATAAGTATAGGTTTATAGATACATAGAAGAAAAAAACGGAGTCCATGAAAACTTATTTTAAAGATAAACACAGCAACAAATATATTACTTCAGAGTCAATGAAAATAAATGCATTAGCAACATTATGGTTGAAATTGTATGTGCAAAAAAAGTCAGAAAATCCAAAATTATGGTTCCCTCAGCAACCATAACTGTGTCCTCATGCATATATGAGTATTTTGCATTACTGTAATGATGACACATTTCAGCCTTAATATCAGTTTATGCAATGTGACTGAATTAGGATTCTTTTGGGAACTATAACTTTGAATTTCTGGACTTTTGTGAATGTAAAATCTTAACCATAAAATTACATTAATATAAGGTGGGGTTTCTGCATTTGATTTTCTGGCATTTAAAAAAACAATAAAGACTGAATGGTTGACAACAGTAAAGTAGTAAAAGATTGGTTGATTTGTAATAATACAGAAAGGATTTGATGCATAGCCTAAGACCTTAAAATAGGGATATACAAACTACAAACAAAAAGAAATGTCCCTCTGAAGATTAATCAAAGACAAGAACAGGCAAGACATCTTTCCAAAAGTGAGTTAATTTACTTTTTCTATAAAATGTTAGTTTCTAATTAGAAGGTACTTTCATTCAATTATATTTCAACATGGCTATAAATACCAATGCCTGAAATAATTCTCTCACTACATATTGCTGCATCTTATCAAGAAAAAAATAGTATTAAAATGGCCCCTCACATTTTCAAGAGTGAAGCTGGTGGGAGCCACTTTTCCTTCTTGCATGTGTAACACGGCAGAACATAACCTATAAGATGAAATTATGTATTACTGTCACCAACTACTTTTTGACCATGAGCCTGAGGCTGATTCAAAATATGGTTCACAAAGAAACAGATACACAAAGATTAAGTTAAGCTTAAGAACAAAGTAATTATTTTACATAATACTGAAGTATTATACAACCAGGGAGTAGCTGGGAAATGAATTAAAGAACACTGACATACATAGCGGGTTCAGGAGAGAAGAGTGAAAATCACATTTGTTCAGGGAAAAGTTACAAACACTTTCATGGAGGTGGTATTTTTCAACTGGCCTCACAGAATCAGTAGTTTTACAAAAAGTAAAGACATTCCAGCAGATAGAGGAGCCTGTGGAAAGATCCAGAAGCAAAAGTGGTCAATACTCTGTTGGAGAACAAAGAGTTTGGCTGAAGAGAGGCTCATGCAGGAGCTACAAAAGGAAAAACTGCAAATGCAGATTAAATATATATATTGTAGAGGACCTTGAAGGCAAGGCTGACGAGTCCTAACTGCAATGTACAGGTGGAGGGGTGGGGGGAGACTGAAGTTCATGTGCAAGAAGGCTATATTTTTAGGAGACGAGAAACAAAAAGCAAAAAAAATAAATAAAACAAAAACAAACAAACATAAGCACTACAGCAACAGGATAGAGGACATAGTAGGAGAAGTAAAGACTGAAGGCAGGGGACCAGTTATAAGATTATTATAATAATCCAGACAAGTTGCAATGAAGGCCTGAAGAAATGTGATAACATTAAGGCCTAAAAGGAGGAGAAGGGATTAAAAGCTGCTTTCAAGATTTTGAGATATAGTGACTGTTGGAAAGATTGTGTCATTCATAAAATACAAACTCAAGGGTTACGTCTGATGTAAGGAAAAGGAATGACTGAGTACTATTAGTAAATCTTAAGTTTAAGGTATCAAGTTCCATACAAACAAGCATTCCTGCAAAAAAACCCCAGAAGTTAGAAATATGATCCTGAAGATACTGATTACAGCAAGATAAATGATATTATTCTTCATACCTGTGCAATTTACAAACTTGTGCCTCCACTCTTTTTATCCTTACAGGGTTGGGAAGTTAAGGGCATTTTGTTGTACAAATAAGAAAACTGAGGCTCAGCAAGGATGACTTCTAACCCTCACACAGGTACAAAGTGGCAAAGTCAGGCTGGAGACACAGATTTTGGAATCTTTAGTATGGAAATTATTTTGAAATTATAAATAAGATCATCAAAAAAAATGTAGAGATAAAAGATAAACGAGTTGTGTGCAGAACCACAGGAAAAAGCTAAGATTACAGAGCAGCAATTGTTCAGGAGTCTAAGACATGACCAGGATGCCTGGTAAAGGGTTCCAGGGCCTGGCACTCAACAGGTACTCAATAAACCTCTATCACACCAACAGCTAAAGAGGAGACAGCACTAAACAGGGTCTTTCTATCTGTGCTAGATGCAAGGAGTAGTTCCCAAACTTTTTTAAAGCAACCACTTTTCTCAAAGGAATTCCTACACAAAACTATATGTAATATACATAAAAACACTGTTGAGTAAAGCAGGAATGGATGGTCTGGAACGTCACTTAACTTGAACTCTTTTCCCTATCTTTCACAACCCTTCTTTGCATGTATATAGCACGTATACCCCTAAGACAAACCCATGCAACCTAGAGAAACTACTGGAAATCCTCTTAGTCATAAGGGTGATGTAATTTAGGACCTCTGAGTGTGGTATGGAAGAACTACAGGGAACACTTAGTCTGAAAACATCAAACTGGTATCAAGAACCAGCCTGTCTAGACTTGATTCTTAACTAGACTCTCCATTGCCTTGTTCTTCCATTAGCTGAGATCCTTCGTTACTTCTTTCAGAGATTTCTCCATGGGCAACAGCTTTCAACAGATTATGAACAGATCACTTGGACATCACAACCGTATACCATGGAAATGGCACACTTCAGAGAGTCAACTGCCTGTAACTGCCTTGCTCCAGTAACCTGTTGCAGAACCTGCCCAACTGCTGCATCTTGTAACTGGCCATGCCACATGATTCCACATATAAGTCAGGATAAGAATGGCAAAATGTCAGGAGATTGAAATTAAAGAAGAGAATACCCAAATGTGATATCTTGGAGGAAAGGAGTTGCATATTGTAATCATGTTACTGATATGGCCAATTATATACATGACAAAGAAGGAAAAGATCTAACTGTCCCTAGAGTTGAAAAAAATGAAAGAATTATTGTACCTTTTTTAACAGCAGACTTGCAATGTTGTTCCATTTTTATATAAATTGTAAATGAAAAATTCAGTCCAATTGGAGAGCAAAAACACTAATCATTATAAAAAACATCCAGCCCATCCAAATAGTAAAAACAGTAATCATTATAAGATTTTATTATGGCAGTATCTTTATACAAATATGAAGTAATATATAAAGAAAATCACATACTGATTCTTGGATAATTTATTCAAGGAGTAAGTTATGAAAATTCATCAATAAGAATAAACGAGGCAACTCAAAGACAGCTCACCATAGATTCTCTTTATGCGACTCCAATTTTAATTTAGTCTGTATTGATGGATTCTTTTATTTCATGTGTTATAGCCATGTTAAATCTAGACACAACATACAATGCATCTAGAGCCTACACAGTACAAAGACGTCTGGACATAACATAGACAGTTGTTCCTTTTTGCTTTAAGTGATAAATAGTTCACCTGGAAAAGGATCTGAAGAGATTTAACAAAAATCAGCGAATAATTTTTTTCCCATATGCATTAAAATTCTTCTTTTACTCTCTTGATTTTATACAGTAATTTGTCTTTGGGGAAACCATGCTGACATTGTCCTGGGTGGTCTCAGGCCTCTGCAACAGAGACCAACATGGAAAGAGAAGAGAGACAGGCAGAGGCCTGGTCCCAGGACAGAGCACATGCCAAGGGCAAGGGAACCACCTGTAGCACCTGGCATCTGAGAAGATGGTGGGCCAGTCAGAGGAACTTGGTCCAAAGGGCATACTCAGGCAAGACATAAGTTGAATTCAATGAATAAAGCAGAAGAATAAAGATTCCAAGGAGAAGTCTCAATCGGAATTCAGGAGGCAATGCTGGAAAATCTTGTACAGGTGTCAGACACAAAGTCTGACTGGGAATAGGTAGGGGATGAAAGTGGCAGGAGGTAAGAAAGGGGTCACAAAGGCCCAGAAGGCGTACATGATGAAGGAGAGTATCTGGAGAGAAGGGGGGTACTACAGAGAGGAAGCCCGGCCAAGTCATCTAAAACTGGCAATTGAAGGATGAGGAGAAATGAAGGGAAAGCAATGAAGTGAGGGCCCAGGGCTGATCCCACGGCAACCAGCAGTAGAGGGATTTGCGGGGTGGAGGGTCAGCTGAGAGAAAGCAGGAATATAAACAGCTGTGCAAATGAATCCAAGGTCTGGGATGGATAGAACTAACTCTAAGTCACATCAGTGGGTCTGAAGCTAAAGATGTATCTGCTGACTCAGGTAAGAATGGCTCAGGTACCATGCAAGATTCAGCCTGCAGGTAGGGGGCATCAGTGGACCTGGCTGAGGAAAGCCAAGGCTTGGAACAGAGATATGGGTGAGGAGAATAACACAAAAATGTTTCTGAATTGTAATATGTGAACTTGGTATAGACTACAAAGCAACCCCAGAATATCCAAAAGACAAATTAGTACACTATTTTTACCCAAAAAAAAGGATCTTCAATAATATTAAAGAGTAAAATTAAAACTTCCTAAAGCACAAAATAATAAATATGCTATTATTACAATAATGTAAGACTAGATACACAGGGAAAGACTCTAAGGAAATAAGACTATAAGATATAAGAGCTGCTGGGTTTACGGATTTTCGTATTTTATCTCCAAATGTTCTATCGTGTGATTATATATTACTTTTATAATTAAAAAATGAAAAGTATTAATAATAAAACTTTTAATAGTATGCATGCCTGGTACCTTTTGAATTATTTGATTAAAATAATTTCCATTTACATTTCTTGGGTAAAGAGCAAAGTATATACCTATGCTGTTACACATTGAGGTCTTTATAAAACCTCCTAAAATTGGTAATCTCTACACCTAATTTGTACATCACTATAAGATACAATTAACCTAAAGAGATAATTTAAGCTTTTTATTTTTAAAAATTCTCTTTTTTTAAATATAAGGAACATGTGTAATATCACCTTTACACAACAGTAGGGAAAATTAAGTCAAAAGCATCATTGTGGTGTGTTACAAAGCAAATTATTGGGGAAACAGTGCCAGAGACTGCATTTTTTAAGGGGCAAGAATCATGTCATCTCCATACTTTGTAGAACTCCACAATGCATACATATACTGTTTACCAGTTGCATTCACTATCATTTACACTAGGATTGTGGTTAAGAGCAGGGACTCTGAAAGCAGACCACCTGAGTGTACCACTGACTCTTCAGGTAGACTACCTGGGTCTACCATGGGAACTAAGGGCAGACTACCTGAATCCACCTACAATGGGCTATGAGGGCAGTCTACCTGGTCTACCATGGAATCTAAGGGTAATCTACCTGGATCTACCGTAACTCTGAGGGTAGACTACCTGCTCCACCAACTAGTACCTATGTGATCTCGGGCAAGTTGGCTTGCCCTCTGTTTGCCTCAGTTTCCTCATGTGTTAAAGGTGGCTGAAAACAGGATTCCTCTTACAGGGTGGTGTGAGGATATGTGTAAAGTGCTTAGACCAGCAACTGGCACACTGTAAGCACTACATAAGTACTGGAAACTATTTACATTATTAATCAATTCTGTTTTGGGAATGAAATCCCAATTAAATGATGAATTGAAGTTCAAAATACTGCAATATTGGTCAGTTTCTGTATTCATCATTCTACAGTTTATACTCTCTTGTTTTTTGTTTTTATAAGATGTCATTTACCAAAATTATTATTGGAAAACTCTCCTACAAATGAATAGCATTAGACTTAATTACTCCTGATCTTTAGGCAATAACCATTTTCCAGGGCCACTACAGTTAAGTAAGTCCTACACTTCCTAGAATCTACTGAAAGAACACTTTGTCAGTCTTCCTTCCAAATACAGTGTGTGATGATCCAATTTGGTTAAATTTTGGATTGTTGATGATTGTAAACTCATCTGGGAGTAATTCTTCTCCCGAGATGACTTGTACTTGAGCTGAGAGAGGAAAAATTAAATTCTTTTTATTGCCAAAATCATTATATGGACTGCCTTTGCCTTTGAAGTCTTTTGCAATGGATTCAGTGTTCTGCATACACTAGACATCCAGTTCTAAGAACTCCAATTAAATGGTCTATCAAGTTAATTCAAATTATATTTTGATATGCTACTTTAATGCTAGGATTAAAATTTGGGGGAACATAAAGTTTTTAAAAGATGCTGGTTATGTTTGTTCTTCAATTTTTTAAAGTATGTTTCAGGTGAATTCAAAGTTAAGCAAATTAAACAAGGTTAAGTAGAGTTCTTCCACCTCCTGGTTCTTGAGTTGTTTGCTCAATATACACTTAGTATATTCATATTGATTATGAACATGATGCTGATACTAAAGAGAATGTCCATTCTTAGAGTTTCAGTGTCACTTACATGGTAAGGGCTCCCAGACTTGGGTTTCAAACTCAAACTTCTCACCTAACCTTCAGATGTTCAGCCATCTGTTGGAAATCTGCATGTGGAAAGCCCATCAGCACATAAAATTCAAAAGGTCCAAAACAGAACTCATCATCTAATCCAATAAATACGTTCTTTTTATTGTATTTATTGTTATAGCCGAAGGCACAACCATCCACCACACCAGAAACTTGAGTCATTCCTTCCTTTCACTCACTCCCCCTAAATTTCCATAAATAACCTATTAATGAATCCTGTCCATTTTATTTCCTGAATATTTCTCAAATCTGTACCTTCAATTTCATGCTTATTCTTTTACATAGTGAAGCCTGTTTACTGCCAAATCTACCTAATTCCTATTTCCAAGCCTGACTTCCCAAGTTCATCCTACACCTAGCTACAAGAGCCATATATCGAGAATGCAAAATCCAGCCAAGTCACTCCCCTGTATAAAACTCAAGTCCCTTAAATTAGTATGTGAAATGTCAACCTGCACTGATCTCCACCTAGATCTACAAGCTCCTCTCCTGTCCCAATCTCACACTTAGAGCTTCAAGAAGAATGAAATGACTATGGTTCCTTATACACACCAGGTTGTGTCTTTACTTATTGTGACCCAATTTGCATGGTATGCCACTATCTCATGTTCCCTTCCTCAAATCAACCTACTACTTCTTTAGCATAACCTAAGAATCAACTGTCATCATCCCTCCAAAAAGGCTTCCTAAATCCTTCTGCTAACACCTGACTTGGATTTTGTACTCCTCTTGAGTGTTCCCATATCTTCGCATTTACCAAACAAGAATATAATTTTTTTTATTATCTGTCTTTGACTAAACAACCAAGATCTTGAAGGAGAGACTTTATTTCATTCTCCCATCTTTGTACCCCTGGTTCCTGGTTGTTAATAATTAATATGCTGATCGTGTGTGTGTGTGTGTGTGTGTGTGCACGCACGCGCGTGCACACGTGTGTGTGTGTGTGTGTGTATATATATATGTAAATATATATTAAATCTTTGCTTTGGTCACATTATCATAAATCAAAATTTTGATATGAACAAAATGAATATAAATTAATAGAAGTGAACCTACAGCACTTTATTATGACAGTATTTGCTTGATAAACAAAAGAGAAAAACCTATAATTTTTCTGTTATTTCCTCTTCTATCCATTTATGTTAAAGTCAAACATGATTTTACCTTCTATTTATTTATTTATTATTGTTTATTTATTTATTTTATTTTTGGCTGCATCAGGTCTTAGTTGCAGTATGCAGGCTCTTTGTTGAGGCATGCGGGATATTTCATTGTGCCACACGGGCTTCTCTCTAGTTGTGGCGTGCAGGTTTTCTCTCTCTAGTTGTGGCGCGCAGGCTCCAGGGCACGTGGGCTCTGTAGCTGTGGTGCGCAGGTTCCAGAGCACGTGGGCTCTGTAGTTTACGGTGCACGGGCTCCCTAGTTGAGGGGCGCAAGCTCAGTATTTGTGGCATGCGGGCTTAGTTGTCCCGCAGCATATGGGATCTTAGTTCCCTGACCAGGGATCGAACTCACATCCCCAGCATTGTAAGGTGGATTCTTTACCACTGGTCCACCAGGGAAGTCCCTTAACTTCTATTTTAATAGTGATTCTAATATTCTTCAGACCCTGCAAGTGGTTTCCTAGTTCTTGCATATCAGAACCAAGTGCCCTGCCATTCTCTTCACCCTGTAGCCTGTGCTTTGGCCACAACAGACTCCTTACCACTGCCCTGAGCCCACGTGTCTGTGCCTCTGCCTCTGCATGAAAAACCATTCTCTCCTATTTTCCTATCAAACACATCCTCCCCTAAACTTCAAGCCTCCTGCACTGGGCACTTTGAGTATCTACCAAGATTTTATTTTCATAAATCTTTGTACATATCTCTGGCACTGCATTCATTCCCTTTGTGTCTCCCAGTCTCTGCAGTAAGCACTCCTTCCCTTTTCCTGTAACATAGATGTTCGAGAAGGATTAATTTAATGTATTCTAGGTTAATTCATCCCTACTCCTATTCCCATCCATTAGAACTACTGAACATGCTCTCCCTTTAAACAAATATTCCCTATGAAAACACCATCATCCTTGTAGCTTCATGAATGATCTTCAAATGCAGATCCCCAGCTTTCACACATCACCTGAACTCTAGTCCTCTATTTCCAGTGACCCACAAAAAATGCCTACTTGCTATTACTTTCAACTCAGTATACTAATATTGGGCTAACTCATCCCTTTCTTCCCCCATTATTTCTTGTTTCTCAACTTTACTCATTCTTCCAAGTGGACAGAATTATGCTCGATCCCTAGGGTAGGGCTGAAGGCATATTTGATTATTCCCCTACTCCTAACTCTTATAACAAAGTATCACCAAGCTGTGCTAATTTTTACTATAAATAAAGATGCTAAATTTTGCCTCTTCTCCCACCCTCCAACACTGGGTTTTTATCAGCTCAGACCACAAAAACTGAGTACCCTCTTAAATGATTTCCCTGTCTTCAACTCCCTTCTAACATATTGCCTCCATGTTAATTTTACCAAAACACACTGTGACTAACTCAATCTGCCAAACCCTTTGAAAAACTACCTGGCTCTAAAGAAAATGAGACCAAGAGACCAATTTAGGTTATTTTAAAGCAAAACATTAGGTAATTCTAATCCTCAAAATCTTCTAAATTAAAGCCTGATTAATGGGTAGAACCCTGGGTTTCTTGGATTTCAGTCTACTACTTATTTCATCATTTAAACTGATGGAGTTACTTTCTGAGAAAAGTCTCAGCCCTGCCAGCAGATCCTTCTGCAGCTCAAAAATATAAGCCAGATTTTTACTTTTATAACACAACACCATCTTTGGCAACTACAAAATTAGGAACCATAGCATATGGATCTTCTTTCAGTCAACACAGAATACCAATACCTCAGATATGTGCTAATGACCTGAAGATTATTTGCTCTAATACATACTAAAATATTTATAGATGAAATGATATAATATGCAAGATCTGCTTCAAAATAATCCAGTGTGGGGGAAGGGAGAATAAAGTAGGAGAGGGTCACAGATGAGATAAGATTTATCATCAGTTGATAATTATTGAAGCTTAGTAATGGGTACTTAGAGATTTATGATACTGCTATCCCTACATTTATGTTTGAAATTTTTCAATTTCAAATAGAAAGTTAAAATAAATTTGAAATCAAATGCTATAAAATATTATCAATATTTACCATGGATAATGGAACTCTGGATGCTTATTTTCTTTTGTATCTCTAAATATTCTTTTTAGTTTTCTAAAATGAACAAGAATTACTTTAAGAAAGTTATAAAATGCAAAATTTAAAAAGAAACTATGCTTTCTACATCAGTTAGGCCTCTTCTTACTCAACTAATATTTGAAAGGGAGTGTTAGTTATTCATTCCTTACAGTCACTGAAACTTTATCATTTTATCAAGTGAAAGAACCGTTAAGCTATGTATCTCCACTATTTTATTCTGGTACTCAGTAGGACTATCTTTATAAGAAAAAATTATTAGCCTATTCTCACTTTTTACTGAGGGATGTTCCATGAACCAACATAATAGAAAACATACCTACATTTTTTAAAGAAATACTGCAAAAACTGTCCATTACTACAGTCAATGTCCCTTATAATAAAGATCTACCTAACAGAGTCCACTTAGAACTATGGGTTTTACCATGAGCTACACATTAGAATCAACTGAGAGATTTAAAAAATCCTGATGTCCAAGCCACACCCAATACCTACTAAATTAGAATCAGAGGAGGTGGGATCCAGGCATCAGTACTTTTTAGTGTTCCTAAAGGATTCTGAGAGCAGCCAAGGTTGAGGAATATTGTTTTAAAACTACATAAATTAGCGATATATTATTAATTTTTTATTATGCAAATTTTCAAGCACATACAAAAATAGACAGCATAATAAGCCTCATGTATCCAACACACAACTTCAACAGCTATCAATATTTTTGCCAAGGTTGGTTCAACTCTCCCTCTCACTTTATTTTTATTTATTTTTTGCTGGAATATTTTAAAGCAAATGTCAGACATAAGATCATTTCATCTTTCAGCACTTCAGTTTGCAAACATTGTTTCTTATGATTAACTGACTTAATTCCTTTTTATTAGACAACGAGAGGCTTTGACGAGCTTAGTTTTTTGTTCAAATGGATTAAGTTTCCTTAAATTAGAATATCTAAAATATCCATGTTTCCTCTATCCCTGCTATAACTTGGACTTTTTATTTTTGCTCTTGCTTTAATAGTTTTCAGTTATATTGTACACGTGCATTTTAATGAAAAACAGACCTTTCATTGCAGGGGTTTTATGTATCCTCATACTACTGTCCTCCCAAGAATATATACACTATCTACTCTGCCTATTATACCATGTCAAATCCCTCAGTTTGACTTCAATAATAATGTATATTTTTCCTAATTATAGAAGTAATATATAGTCATTATACGATGATTTGTAAAATATACAAATAGAAAAAGAAAACAGCATCACTTAAACTTCTACAACCTATATCTAACAATGTTTTATGTTTTGCACATTTTATCCCAGGGTTTTTTCCTAAATGCGTAAACACATTTTACAAAATTGAGATTGTACTATACGGATCATTTTCATAATATAATTTTTACTTAACATTCTCATGAGTATATTCCAAGTCTTTAAATCTTTAAAAAAATATTTAAGAATTATGGAATTAATATTCCACTATATGGATGTACTATAATTTAATAAACTGCTCCTTATTATTGGACAGTTGGATTACTTTCCAATGATCATACATAATTATGTGTTGATAATTCTAACCATCCTTTTGTCAAAAACAGTGAAGGGTCTGAGATTTTGCCCTACTTGCAAGTTAACAAGTTAGCCTACCACGGTCTCCTGGATGCTGGCATCAAGCATGACACCCTTGGGTCAGACAAGGACTTATTACTTGGGACAACAGTGAGCAAGCATGAGCTTCTCATTCACATCAGTTTTCCTTGGCCCCCAAGGCCCACCAGGGTGATGTGGAGTGGCCTACACAGATGATGCATAGGCAAGTGGGTTTGCATCATAGCTAAGAAACCCTGAGCTTAGGAAACCCAAATCTTGCATAATGAGCTACAAGGAAACTTGCCCAAACTTTGCTCTATAGGGAGATATCTTTATTATACTTGGACAATAAATAAACCAGCTATCTGATCAGAAGGGAAATACTATCTCTATATTACAATGCTATTTTGCTACAAACCTCCTTGAAAAGGTAGTCCAGGACAAAAAGGCATTTAATGTCTCTGCTTGCAAACCATATGAAATGTGAGAGACCCATGGAGAACTGTCTCCCAACATTCTCCAGGACAAATATGTAGAGGGCAATGACTTCAAATTTTTTTTTTTATTGAAGTATAGTTGATTTACAATATCATGGTAATTTCAGGTGTACAGCACAGGGATTCAGATATATATATATATATATATATATATATATATATATATATATATTCCTTTTCAGATTATTTTCCCTTTTATTACACAATATCGAGTATAGTTCCCTGTGCTATGCAGTAGGTCCTTGTTGGTTATCTACTTTATATATAGTGTGTATATGTTAATCTCAAACTCCTAATTTATCCCTCCCCCCAACCCCCTTTTCCCTTTGGTAACAATGTTTGTTTTCTATGTCTGTCAGTCTCTTTCTGTTTTAGAAATAAGTTCATTTATATCTTTTTTTTTCTTTTAAGATTCCACTTACAAGCGATATCATATGATATTTATCTTTGTCTGGCTTACTTCACTTAGTGAAATTCTTGATACAATACAGTATTGGGTTGGCCAAAAAGTTCAGCCGGAAAAACCCAAACGAACTTTTTGGCCAACCCAATACTATAAAATTATTTTCTAGAAAGACTGAACCACTTTATACTCACATTGATAAGATATGAATGCCTCTGCCTCCCTTTCAAAAGCTTCCATGATTTCAACCTTCCTTAACTTCTCCTATCCTGCTCTTCCCATAAAATACATCACACTAATTAGAAGCAGAACAGCATAGTGATTAAGAGAGACTCTGAGGCCGAAAAGCTGAGTTTAAATGGCAGTACCACTATTTACTAGCTATGAAAACTGGAATGAGCCACTTAACGAATTTGTGTCTCAGTTTCTTCAACTCAAAAGTGAAGATAATCATCACCTTATTAATTATTAATACAGTTGTGAAATGTGTTAATACACTGAGAGCACGTAGAACAGTGTCCGGAAAGTAGTAAATGGTATCTAAGTGTTAAGCTATGATTATTATGTCTGGCTGCTCTTCCATGTCCATCCCAGTCCTACCCACCCTTCAAAGTAGAGTCAGATACCAATGCCTCCACAAAAACAAATGACCTCCTGCTCTGAATTCCCAATTGTACTCCATATCTCTGAACCTTTTCATCACATATTATGTACAGAGGTCTGGGTTGACCAGGTGTCTTGTTTTTAATGCTTCATGACTTTCAGGTTAATGACAGTACTAAAAGACTTCTAGCATTTACAAAGATCTCTAACCTTCTCAATCCTACCATCTACAAAATAATGCAGCCCAAACTCTGATTACTGCAAATGAAAATCTTTATGTATCAATTATGCAAAAAACTGAAGGGTTTGTTTTGGGTTTTGTTCTTTAGGCAGTAAATCAATAACATTCTTTGGGTTTGTAGGCAGTCAATTAAAACAGTGCTGCTGGGCCCATGAGCCATGGCCGCTGAGCCTGCGCGTCCGGAGCCTGTGTTTCGCAACGGGAGAAGGCCACAACAGTGAGAGGCCCGCGTACAGCAAAAAAAAACCCAAACAAACAGTGCTGAACATATCAGTATTTGGGTGAAATATCTTTTAACAAAATGTTTCCTGTACTATACATCAAGATAGTAGAAATCATAGATACTCAAACTGCTAGAGCAATATTGGAATTCACCATGATAAAGGTGGCCCCACACTGATCCAGGAATAAAATTAATAAAGTGGGAGACCAAATAATTTGGGGAATAGAGCCATTAGACTGGAACAAAAACCAGATCACAGATACCAAAAGCTTGCAATTTCTTAATATAAAAGCATGTGCTTCAAGATAGTATCTTCATTACAGTAGGCATTTTGAAAACCAGAACTATACGTATTTTTGACAGAAAGTTAAAAATGATATTATGATTCTAAAAATATACCTTAAAATTTTATGTGTCCCCAGAGTTTTCAAAATATTTTCACATGCACAGTGTAAAATTAAAGATTATAAAAACCTTATCAGAAAAAAAGCACAAGTACTATTTTTTTTCCCACTAGCACTTAAGGAAACTAGAGTTGAGACCCTCAGTCAAAAACTTAAAATATTTTTGATATAAAACATAGTTGTATTTAGAAATACATGCATTTTGAAAATCATGCTAAATATTATTTTAAATAATTTAAATTACTTAAAGTCAATTTAAAATTATTTTATTTTAATAATTTAAATTATTACTATTTAAATAGTTTAAATATTTTAACATACTATTCTAGATTAAATATGAAACACTCAAGTTATTGTCTAGTTAAAGGACTTCTTAAGAAGCTCAAATTAGAAAAGTCGTTGCCCCTTTAAAAAGTTACCTTATGAAGGAAAAGAGTGGAAGATAAAATTATTCAAAGGAACTAAGATATGTATTTTGACTTTACTGCCACTACCTACCAGTAAAGTAGGGATGCACAAATATAGGCATACATCACCCCAGATCTGGGGAAAACAATAGACAGATATATGCTCCTTACCTAAGATGAGACCCTGGTGGAATCACAAATTCAATGACAGTAGTGCTGGAAGAGGGGTATCTAATGTGACAAATGATGCCAAATGAAGTTTCTTACTTGCTTCTTTTTCTCTTTTCAATTCTTTCTTCTCTCTTTCAGGTAAAATCCTTTATTTTACTTTTGGATATTTTAGTTGTTTACTGTTTATTTCTAAAAAATGTATTAGTTTCAGGTATACAACATAATGATTCGATAGATTGCAAAATGATCACCAAAATAAGTCTAGTTAACATCCATCACCACACTTAATTACAATTCTTTTTTCTTTTTATGACAAGATCTTTTGAGACCTAATCTCTTAGCAACTTTCAAATACACAATATGGTATTACTAACGATAGTCACAAAGCTGTACATTATATCCCCAGGACTTGTTTTATTTTGACCATCTCTGTTACCTTTATTTTTGAGCGATATTTTTCACTGAGTACAGAATTCTCACTTGATAGTTTCTGGTTTTCTTCCAGTGCTTTGAAGATGTTGCTCTACTGTCTTCTCCTTGAGATGTTCCCAATGAGAAATCTACTATAGTGTTTAATTTTGTTCTTCTGATGTAACTTGATATTGTTGGGTTTTTAATCTGGCTGCTTTTAAGATATTCTTGCAAACACTAGTGTAGAGAACAGACTCTAAAGTGACCCCCATGATCCACCTCCTTGTATGTATGCCTTGTGCAATCCCTCCCTTTGAGTGCAGGCAGGACCAGCTACTTGCCTCTAAACAACAGAATTCAGCAAAGGTGACAGGACGTATGTGCATGTGCTACATAAGATTGTATCATCTTGCCTTTCAAGAAGACTCTCCTTTTCAGGATGTGAGGCTATAAGCAGCCATGTTAGGACAGTCCACATGGCAAGGGAATGAGGGTGGCCCCTCAGAAACAGCAAGCAAGAAACTAAACTCTTATTCCAACAGCTCACAAGAAAGTGAATACTACCAACAACCATGTGAGTTTGGAAGCAGATCCTTCCCCAGCTGAGCCTCAGTTGAGACCACAGCCCTGACCAAATCATGAGGTTTTCCAATTTGGTTCTTGGGAACAGGCACTATTTCTGGCCTTTTGCGAGCAATGGGCATTATTCCTTGTAGTTTTTTCGTATGGTTCTTAGCTTGACCTTGAGAGTTTCCTAACATGCATGTGCCAATTTGCACTCAGATGAATGATCAACTGGGACCCTCTACAGATCTCCAGGATTCTCTCTTTGAGCAGCTCTATTTCAGCATTGTTTTTATCTAACCAGACTCTTACCTCTATCTCCTCAATGCCAGGGGTCCTACCAGTCTCTCCCTGGATTCCTCCTCCTTGCATCAGAGACTAGAAACTCTTCCAAGGCAAACAAGCTTGGGTAATCATAGAGCCCACCTCATTTCACTGCCCTCTCTCAGGGGTCACTGTCCTTTGTTGATTGATGTCCAGTGTCTTGAATGGTTTCATATATATTTTGTCCATTTTTTGTTTGTTTCCAATGGAAAAGTAAATCTCGTTACTGTTATTACATATTGGTTGAAAGCAGAAGTCTTCCAATAAGTGCATTTAACCACAGAACTAAAAAAAACCAATGTGGGACCTAAGGTGGCAAAACAGAACATAAAAGGTATTTTGCTCTGACTATGTATTCACAGAAATAGTACAACTGTAGAAGAAAAACAAAAGAAATTTGAGAGATAGATTCACCTCTTGCCTTAACCATAATAGCTGTTAGTGTTCAGATACTTTTGAAAGCTTATAAATCAAACAAAAGAAGTATATGCATATTTTTAAAGTATACTGGTTAAAAAAAATAAGAGTATATTAGTAAAAAAATGTTAAAATCAGATGGTAGAGAAAGAGCAATGGACAAATAAATGGGGACACAACTTTATCATTATTCATTATGAAGAACTAATAGATACTATCTCAAGAATTAGAGAACTCAGGGTGTCATATAATGTTGTAACTATGAAAGTAGACAATAAGGAAAAAATGTAAACCTTCCTAAACATCAAAAGAACTACACACATACACACACACACAGTTTTGTAGGGAAAAAAATGTCTTTTTTAAAAAAATACCTCAGAGGAAGTACAGTTGACCCTTGAACAATGCAGGAGTTAATCTGTGTATAACTTATAGTCGGACCTCCATATCCTAGGTTCTTCCACATCCTCAGATTCAACCAAACAAGGACCATGTAGTGCTGCAGAATTTACTATTGAAAAATATCCTCATATAAGTTGACTTGCACAGTTCAAACCCATGTTGTTCAAGGGTCAATTGTAGAGAATCTAAGAAACAAAACAAACAGACAAAAATCAGATTTCCATAAGAGAAATAGAGAATGTTGCTCCTCCCAAAAATCCACCACCACCCCACCCCAAAATAAGGCACTAAACTCGCATGGTTTCACAGGGGAATTCTATCAAAATTTTAAAGATTAGATAAGTCCATTTCTTTTTAAACTAGTATTAATAGGGGGTGGAGAACCTTCCAAATTATTTTATTTTTATGAAGTGGGTGTAACAAAAACGGGTGAAGCTCACTTAAAATAGGCGCCAAAATCTGAAATAAAATACTAGCAAACTAAATCCAGCAAGAAATGAAAACAGAGTAAAACATCATGAACATGTGATCCTCTTTCCAAAAATAGACATGGTTCAGTATTAGTAAATCAATAAGATCCATCATTTTAATACTTTAAAAAGAAAAAAAAATCACATAATCATGAGTAGGCATTTAACCAAATTTAACAACTATTCATGATTTTTTAAATTCAATAAAATTTTTGTTCTTAAAATAAGAATCCATGATTTTTTTTTTTACTATAATAAAATATGTTCAGTTCAAGTCAAAAGCCAGCATCGTACTTAGGAAGAAACATTAAAATCAGCAACAAGACAAAAACTCACTATTGCCACTGTTATTTAACATTGTACTGCAGGAACTAGCCAATAAAATTAGACAAGAAAAGAAAAATGAAAGGTACAAAAACTGGAAAGAAGTAGGTAAATTTATCAGTATTTGTGGATAAGATTAGAGTGTTCAAGACCATTAACCAAAAAGCTATTTATTACAGTTAGAGAATTTAGTAAGCTTACAGAGTACAGAATTAATGTTTATAAAATTATTAAAATATATGTAAACATATATAGCAAGCATTAAAAGAAAATACTGCATAAATAGCAGCATATACATACATAGATAAAATTTCCTAGGAATAAATTTAAGAAACATGCAAAACCTCTATGAAGAAAATGTTAAAGTATTACTGAAGGTATCCCAAGAATGACTTGAATGAATGGTAAATTGTATCACCACCTTGGAGAGGAAGAGTCGACATTACATAGACATCAATTTTCTTTGAGTTTGCTTATCTTGGTTACAATTTAAAAGGTTGTTTTTGTTTATTTTCAACTATACAAACGGATTCTAACTGTCATAGATAAAGACAATGAAAAAACAATAGCCAAGAAAACTCAGGGATGGGGAGAGGGGATGATCAGTTGGAGATGGAAACTAACCCTACCAGACATTAAAAAATATTCTAAAATCTCAAAAATATAAAATCTAACATTGATTCAAACATAGACACAGACCAATGGAAAAAAAGACGAAGTCCAGATATACACAGAATACATACAAGGAGTTAGCATGATGCTAAAGGTAGCCTCTCAAAACAGAGATGAACAATCCAATAAATGGTGTTGAGTCAATTTGGTAACCATTTGGAGAAAAAGTAAACTGGGATCCAGACCAGGATGCAACAGGACAAACTTCAAAGGATCCAAACGTTTCAATGTAAAAAATGTAACCAGAGAAGTACTAACTGGTTGAATGTACCCTAGGAAATGACTTCCCCATAGGTCACAGCTTGCTATCCCATGGAAATATGTGTGCCACAAATGCAAGAGATAAATGTAATTTAAAAATCTCTAATAGCCAATAAGATTTTCTAGTAGCCCTTGAAAAGATGAAAATAAAATAGATGAAATCAATTTTAATAATTATTTTAATTCAAGATATCTAAAATATTATCAATATATAAATACAAAATTATGAAAAATTTTGCTTTCTTTATTTGAAACTAAACATTTTAAATTCCATGTATATTTTACAGTTATAATCATATCTCAATTCAGACTAGCCACATTTCACAGACTCAATAGCCACATGTGGCTACCATACCAACTGGCAGGTCCTAAGAAGTGCAGACTAAGTTCCACAAAGGAGGGAACAAACACTGTTTAGCTCAGTTCACCCAGTACCTGCACAGTGCCCGGCATATATTTTTGTGAGAAAAGAGAAAGAGGAAGGAATAAAAATGGATCTTATTTGAGAAACAAAGGCATTGGCATAGTAAGGGTGAAAAAAAGCATTTAGAAGTCTTGGGTTCAAGTCTTGACTCTAAAATTTCCTAATAGGTAACTTGGGCAAATCATAACTTTTCTGAACTTGATCTGTAAAAGAAGATTTTTCATGCTCACCTATTGTTTAGGAGTTGCTATGAGGATCAAACGAGATAATGAAGACGTATGTAAATTGTGAGGCACTTTATAAATGTTATATTGTTACTAGTTAAAAAGCTCTGTCTCTATGATCACTATTTCCAGAGGACACTAGCTTCTTGCTTTTGATCACTATCACCCATCTATCTCCTACCATGGACATGCAGGTTAAAATTATGCAGCATGTTGGTCCATGTTCTATCCCTGGAAGACCATTATTTTGATTTGTTAATCTGTGTTCAGTGCCTCCCTCCACATTTCAGCTGTCTGCAAACAGAAGCCTCTCTCCTTTAACTTGACAAAAAGAGGCTCTCCTGAGGTATCTCAGACACTTGTATCCTGTTGGGGTCCCTTTGGTTTACAGCATCTACCCTACAGAATAACCCTAGCCATCCTCTGATATAGGACAGGAACTGGTTACAACAGAAGCCAGAAAAGGAAAGGGACCTGAAATCCTAAGATGCTCCTCAGAGAGATATGGAGAGAGAATGGGGTTGGATACTAGAGAGGAGTCCATTGAAGGTGAAGAGTCAACAAGGAGTAGGAAGGTGGATCCAAGCTTGCCGCATTTTCCATAATGACTCACATCATATCAGAAGGCTAGTATTCTATTCACATCTCTCCCTGTTCCCTAACTGGTGACTTCTAGCTGCCTGGTAAAAAGAAGGAAGAGTCAGAGGAACACATTATCTCCCTACAGTTTCCCTCATTAATAGTCATCAAAGCTGGCATTTTGAGTAAGCGAATTAGAAAAACAGGGATACTTAAACACACTCAGTCTTTCAGATTACCCTCAACCAGCCAGAGCGCCTGAACTAAAAGTCTCCTGGATTAAGGTCACTTTGACAGCAAAAGTACCTGTGTTACTTCTGGGTGAAACAATCCTTTCATTTTCAGGTAATACAGAATATTGCTTTGTTGGCACAGGAATAGAAAGAGCATAAGCCAGAAAACCCGGGTTCTTCTGCCTGCCACTTAAATGTAGCCTAAATTTGCACAAATAACTTAATCTCTATCCGTACATTTCTATATATATTAATTAAATATAATTATGCTTTGCTTACACAATTGTTTGGGGAATATTCACTGCCACTTTACTTTAGCTTTCCTATTACACAGAATGGTTATGAGAGGCTAGTATGTTATTATTATAGTGATCTCTAGCATGGCTTATAAATAAACCACTGATGAGGAAATTTAGAAGATACTGAGGTAGTATTACTGTGAAAGAACTGTATTATAAAACGCATGCGATTTTATTATAGAGTTGCATGCATGCTACTAGCACATTCGATGCCAAACCTCCAAATATTTTCATGTTTAATCTTGATTTTCTAATGTGGTTTAGGTATCTTTTTCTACACCAGGTGCGTGATGCAATGAAGAGGAACGTTCCTAAAGGTAGCTAATAGTAGAAAGCCATCCCATTACTCCATGAGTATATGAGCACAGAGGGGGTTAGGACACCTGGCTGACCTCAAAGGTGAATTAGTCCCAATACAAAAAGAGATTAGAGAAAGGCCTAAGACCACTAGACAAGAATCACCTACAGAATTCAGGGAGCATAGTTAGGCAACAGCCACTTAGTTTTCCATACCTATTGCTTGGAAAGGAGCTAAATTTTAATGCATAAGGGTCCCAGTACTGTTTCCACAACTCGCACACAGGTTTCTTTCTGGATTAAACTTATAAGAAGGATTTAGTGTTTAAGTTTCCTGTGAAGACGGGGTCTTTGCTCCCACTAAGTCCTAAGAATAATTTTAAGGAGAGAAGAAAAGAATGATATGCAATTTTGTAATTCTTTGTTGTAAAGTGGGGTCCCTATGTTTCTTCAGAAAAATAATTTCTTTTAACTGTTCTCACTCACAAGAACGGAAGCATTCCCAGTGTCTGACTAGAAGAACATAAAGTTAGGAATATTGCTCAGTGGATTTATTCCTGTGAAGATGAAAACATACAATGGAACAAAGAGAAAAAAGATAATCTTAAGGCCACAGATAACTGACCATATCTAAGTCAAAATTCCTTAAGGGAAGCCAAAAATGCACTGGAAGCTCACTGTTTGTTTCTTTTTTTTTACTTTTTTTTTTTCCCCCTTCAGTCAGAAGATATGCAATTTGACTGATGGTATTTTTTCCACACTGGTGACATTTTAAATGGAAACCAAGATTTTTGGGGGTGGTTGTAATAGCTTGATGAAATCTTTAATGTGTGCCAAAATGTTTCATTAATGTAAGTCAGCCAAATAATCCTCTTGCCTTGTAAAAATATTTCTTTTTAAAAAATGCTTTCTGAACTGTTAAAAAATTAGAGTACTTAGAGTTTAGCTACAAATATATGGGTTATATTGACTAACGTTGTACCCGTATTTCCTCAAAGCAAACAGTAGAGAGGATATAATTTTGATAATGTTAGATATGAAGTTCTCAACTTTTTAAAATCAAATAATTACTACTTTTAAATTCAGATGGCTATTAATAATCTGGGATTCAACCAAGTTGCTATGTTTCTCACTCAAAACAACTGCTTGCCCTTGTGAAAAGCCAGATGGTTGCTACCTTTAGGTTTGTGGTATTCAGGTCTTGGTGGCCAGTGACCAGTATGGATTCTCTTTTACTCTGCATATAGTTTTTTTCTAGTTGAAATGAAGAGTCAGTTCATGTTTGATTGGTGATAACAATAAAGACATGTGGTATTTAAAAGTAGGAAAACTGCCTTTCAGTCAACAGAAAATTACATACTTAACATTAAAGCAGAAAAGTATAGTGATGCACTGGAGGTGAAAAATGGGGGAAGCTTAACTAAATTACAGGGAAATTTCCATAACAGATTCACTAGTAATGTTGTTTTAATAATGATTTCCTGTCATGAACTATATTTATCATATACCGCCTCTCTGACATGACATTGTATTTAATGTTTTTGAGAGCCATGTTTTAATCAGATTAAACTCAAGGAAACCGATAGGTATCTGTCTGGTCTTAGCTTTAGCTTCTGTTTCTTATTTAGTCACAAGACTATTATTGCTGGAATCTTTATAAACACATTTGCCGGGATTGCCACAAGAGAGCAGCTTATGTTGTGAGGTCACAAAAATGTGTGCCGGTGGTTTTCATGATCTCTGCACAGAGTGCATTACAGAATTGTTTAATAAATTAAAGACAAGTGATGCAAAATGTGTTCCTTTCCCCCATGGAATTAAGCATCTAAAAATACAACTTATTTTTAGATTCAAAAAGTAGTTTCTTAGGAACTAAGTAACCAAGAAGAATGTTCAAAGAAAGGTTGGTACAATATTATTCATTATTCAAGTATATTTACATAAAACTAAAATCTCCAACAATAAGCTCAATGTTCTAAAAAGTAATTTACCAAATAAGCAGTAATAACTTTGATAATCTATATAACAGCTATGACATTACTTAAGAAGCAACATTCCAATATTATCACTGAATACATCAAGTTGAATACTTGAAAGAGTTCTGGAGGGCAAAGTTTTCCTCCTTCAAATTCAGGCTCTTTGAAAAAAGTGATCCCTGGTTCAAGATTTCCCATGGCAGATAATCTAGTAACAATCCAATAGTGCCAAACTGAGCATTAGATAAGGATGAAGTCATATATCAAAGTAAGATTAGCGTTAAAAGTGGAAATTAACAAAGAACGTATAAAAGAGAATTAAAAAGGTTGTACAGACTGACCTTTAACACTACAATCATCATCACATGAAAATGTTTTTAGGCTTAGATGACTGCGTAATACATGCAACATACAAAACCACTTTATGTTAGATATAATAATACATTATTTTTTCATCCACATAATTTGCATACCTTTTCTTAACAAAAATAAATATGCAGTAACTTCATCAGTAAGTACCTGTGGCTTTGAAGCTTCCTCTGTAGAATATCTTAAAAGTGCTGTACAGCATGCATGACAGACACTGATTAGCTGGTAAGATATAATCTAGTGAACTGGTACTAAAATAAAAACTATAGAGTAGCATCCACAGCTAGTTATCAGGTACTTTTTTATGATGTATATATTATGTAGGAAGAGAGAATATCCTTCACTTGTCTGTATACAAGAATGGGAAACCTTTGAGACTATTATTAATGATTAACAGGATTACTGCTGAAGTTTTTTCTTGTAGGTATTAATAACACCATAACTGAGTGTAAGAAGTCTAAGAAAAATTAAAGTCAGTGCTATTATTGAGATGCTTTTTAATATCTCTGTAGTTATATATAGTTTCAGTCTGCATTAGTTTTGCTTAATTTTTTTTTTTTTTTTTTTTTGCGTTACGCGGGCCTCTCACTGTTGTGGCCTCTCCCGTTGCAGAGCACAGGCTTCGGACGCGCAGGCTCAGCGGCCATGGCTCACGGGCCCAGCCGCTCCGCGGCATGTGGGAACTTCCCGGACCAGGGCACAAACCTGTGTCCCCTGCATCGGCAGGCGGACTCTCAACCACTGCGCCACCAGGGAAGCCCTATTTTTGCTTAATATTGATAAAATATTTTGTGAACAATTTACAGGTTGGGTTTCAGGTGAGCAGAATAAACACACTATTTATAAGCACAAGATATACTTTTAAACCAACTTTTAAAATTTCACTGGATCTTTCAACATTTGTTTGAAATGCTTACAAGATATTCATCTATTTGTGGCATCATATAGGTCTGTCTCCCCATCTGTCTATGTTTTTCATGAAGACTAGTATCTGGTACATGTGGTTTTTTTTTTTTTTTTCCTTCCCCACTTTAGTAGCTATTCATTGGCCCACTACTATGCAATTTCTGTAATAGTTGTCCGACAGCATTTATTGATCATTTTTTAAATAAAATACAAGCTTTCTTTTACAGGACAAGGGGACAAGTAATCAATGCCTTTAATATAATTTTGACTAAATTTATCTCTGTATGGTTAGAAAATTAATGTCATCAAAATCTATTATTGTCACAATAAATAATTACATTGGCAGCATGATGTAATACTAAGATCTAAAACACTGAATTTTCTAAGAGTAACATATATATGGTTATTCATCACAGCACTTCAGCCCTATCTTCCCAAAGTAACCTTCTTATATTCCATGGCCAGATTTGCTAAGAAATTCACATCTTGCATGTATGGACATCTTGAGGAATCCTTTTTTAACAGGAAATCCTGGCAACACCCCTTCCCCTCCCCACTCCACTTGGTAGCCTGACTCCAGCACAAGCTCATCTGGTTCGACTAAAATCATTGCATTATTTGGCAGTGGTTTCTTCATACGTGGCGCTTGGAGCTCATTGAAGCTCAAACAGTACAGGAAATGCAAATCATGCAAACCACCCTCATGATGGCGACGTATAGCAGCGTGATTGAGCGGCAGTACGCACGACTCGTGGGCTGACCACATGAAAGGAGCCATTTAAAGACCAGATGAGCAAAAGCTGGGATAAGTTAGAGAGTATGTGTGAGTTTAAAAGCTGGCAGAATAGCATCCTTATTTAAAATAGAAGGGGTTTTTTATTATTATATTTTATTAATAACACCTGCCCAAGTTCTTTAAATTGAAGGAAGTTTACAGAGGCAGAGTGAGTATACTGCACTACGTAGTCCAATCTTTCTTTTTTTAAATCCCAGGTATGGTAGAAGAGTGGAGTACTTTCCATCAATTTTTCACAGGATTTTCTACAGTTGTTAACAATTATTGGAAATGTTTTTTCACTGAACTTTAAAAAAGAAGATAATTTCGCAATGCCCCACATTATCTGCTCATAATTCCTAGTGTCAGTTTAATTGCCACATGTTAACAAAATTAGTTCCTCCAACAAAAAATAAAGAGCTATAATTCTCAGGAATTCTTCAACAAAAGCCTTAGGAGCAATACAGAATTTGCTATTAAGAGAATATTTGAACAAGGCTAATACAGTAATTAGAACAGAAAAATGGCTACAGGAAGTTCTTTTCTTTTTTGGAACTGATTGTTTTTTAGATGTTTCTAATTTACCACCAAGTAAAGAAAATGTGACTATTAAGAGAATAAGTGCAATAACTTAAAATAATTAAAAGAAACATTCAATTTTATATGTTTGTTTAGCATCTTAAATTATTTTCCAAAGCCCTTTAAGTACGCTATGTCATTTGCATACAGACTTAAAAGCACCAAGAATTCCATTAAAGCACTGGCTCCCTTAACCCCTTATACCTATAGCTACACGCTTAAATAAGGGAATGAATAAGTTAGAAGTTTAAATAAAGTGGGGAAAAAGGCCAATGCCTCTGGTCTAGGATCAGAAAACCTAAGTATAAATAGCCATATGATACTGAACTAATCATTTTGAAACTTAAATTTCTCATATTCAAGAAAGACGCTATCACCAGCCTTCCTGACAGCTTCAGAGTTTCATTTGAAAGATGGGGTGATACAGTATGTGAGAAAATTGTACAGTGCTAAACAAACATAAAGAAGTACTCTACGAACTTTCTGGTGGTGCAGTGGTTAAGAATCCGCCTGCCAATGCAGGGGACACAGGTTTGATCCCTGGTCCGGGAAGATCCCACATGCCGTGGAGCAACTAAGCTCGTGCGCCACAACTACTGAGCCTGCACTCTAGAGCCCGCGAGCCACAACTACTGAAGTCCTCACGCCGAGAGCCCGTGCTCTGTAACAAGAGAAGCCACCACAATGCAAAGCCCGCGCACCGCAACAAAGAGTAGCCCCTGCTAGCCGCAACTAGAGAAAGCCCACGCACAGCAACAAAGACCCAACGCAGCCAAAAGTAAATAAAATAAATAAAATTTTTTAACATCTTTATTGGAGTATAATTGCTTTACATTTTTGTGTTAGTTGCTGCTGTATAACAAAGTGAATCAGCTACATGTATACATATATCCCCATATCCCCTCCCTCTTGCATCTCCCTCCCACCCTCCCTACCCCACCCCTCTAGGTGGTCACAAAGCACCAAGCTGATCTCCCTGTGCTATGTGGCTGCTTCCCACTAGCAATTAATATAAAAAAAAAAAGAAGAAGAAGTACTCTATTATTTATGAGGCACTCACATTGTGCCAGGTACTATGTTGGGCTCCTTACATACATCATCTCATTTGGTTTAATTTCATCTTCACAATACTTCATTATTATTAGTCCCATTTTAAGAGATAAGAAAATTGAGGCTCACAAAAGTTAAGCGATTTCCCAGAAATGGTAGGGCTAATAAATGGCAACACTGAGGGTAAATATATTAGGCCATACATGGTTCTGTATTGATATGTTTCATAATCATCCACTGGGGGTCCGCATAACTCTTGATTAGTTGTTATTTTAAAGAGAAAATCAATGCTGACACCCTACAAAGTAGAATCAAGTAATGCAGAATTTCTCTAACTTTTCCATCAGACACACAGCTAGATACTTGGTATTTCGAATTGGCTCATATTATTCCATCATGTCCACTTCTTCCTTAATTTATCCGAAACAAAGGCAATGGCTACCTTGTTTGACCACCAGAAAGAGTGCTAATAACCATTCTCCCCTGAAGTCACCAGAGCCACTGCCTTGAAATTTTAAACACTGGTTGGAGTTAAGAAATTCTGACTGGGTGCAACAAGAATAGGCAGCTTTAAAGACTTTCTGATTGCCAACTGAACTGTCTTCCCTTCCAAGCCAAGGAAAGCCACTTGTATGTACAGCCACTAATAAGCAAGACTTAATTGTTTTTTGTTTTCAGAGAGTTTGTAAAAGCCCATGGGAGAAAAGAGGTTAGATTATATTTTAATATTTAAAATAAAGTAAAACAAAAACCTATGAGCTTATAATTGCTTATATTTGTCAAAAGAGAAGACTGTAGACAAAAGAAAGATGTTGGTGGAAAAGAACATATAGTTATATACAAGTTGCAGGTAGGCAGCATAATTTTGCCAGAGCAACCAATAAAGGAGAAAAGTCAGTCAGAGAACCTATTCAACAGGATATTCAGATCAGTTGAGACAGGATGCTCATTCACAGCTAGAAAATCCATCAACTGCCCTAAGCCATGCCAAAACCCAGAAGAGGATGAATCAATAAAGCTGGGAGGAGTGCTGAATTATTCCTTCTACCCTCAGCTGTTAAGACGGCATCAAGGATCCTACTGAAGAAACAAAACCTTGATGCATCTATAAGAAGTTTGATGTATGAATATTATGTTGTAATCTGAAGATCGGAGATTTAAGAAACACCATTTACATCATGTTCTGTTTCATAGGGAACAGATATAAAAACCAGGCACTGACGAGCCATAGGTCCAAGGATTTCAGAGATTGTGATGGTAGTGGGTAGAAGTCTCTCCTTCTAAAATAAATTTAAAGTTGCATTCTGAAGAGGAAGCACTGAAGTGGACTGAGTCAAGAAGCAAAGTATGAAAACAAGTGGATCTGAAAAAAAATGAAGTTTCCAGGTAAGACCAAACTAGTAAGTGGATCTGGGTGGGTTTTGTTTTCATTTTGTTTTGAATGAGGAGGGCAGAGTTCATTCCTCTTCAAATGCCCCACGACAATTCTTAACAATCCCACTGTCAGACTTTCCAGCTGGAAAACAAACCTGAATCTGCATCTCTTGTTTGAGCCTGTTTTTCTCCATTTGCCTTCAGTAGCAAGAGAACATTACTGATTCATTAAATCATCCCTTACCTTTGCCTCTAAATTATTTCCAATTCTTGCAGTATTTATTTTCCAGCCTGTTACTGATTTTCATCAGTAACAGGACTATCAATGAAAACAGAGGACTATTTTCATTGATAGTTCTCTAGGTGCTATCAAATTTGCCACATTAGGTTTACATTATAGAATTCAATACTAAACACTCAGGACCCACCCAGAAATGTCATCACCTACCCCTTGTTTTCGACAGCTCACTTAACCTTTCCAGACCTCTGTTTCCTCAGCTGTAAAATGACAGCAGTTTGATTAGAAGAGCTTTAAAGTCTTAACTATGTTAATATCTGTCATATTATCTCAATGTCAGGAGTTAATACCTAAAAACACTAATTAGTAAGAAAAAAAGTAGTATCACAAAAGACTCTATAACGGGAGGCAAATAATTAACATTTTGTCCATAGTACCCCGTGGACAAATACCTATGTGATTATAGTTAAGTCACTGAAACTTTTTTGTTGCTTTTACCAACAAACTGAAGATAATACATCACACTTTCTTACGGAGGGAATGGACCATATAATTTCTTACTTCAATGGTTCCAGAATGAATGACTATATTATGGCTTATTATATGTACATGATGGTACCAGGCAGTCCTTTATTTAACAAAAATTTACTAAAAGCCTAGACTGTAACAGGCACCATATGACATAGTGAATTCAAGGATGCTGGTGTAGTGGGTTGAACTGTGTTGTCCAAAAAGATATTCAAGTCCTAACCCCTGGTATTCAAGTTAAGATGAGGTCATACTAGATTAGTACGGGCTCTACAGCCAATGACTTCTGTCCTTATAAAAAGGGGAAGGGACACAAAGAGATATACACAGGGAAGAAGGTCATGTGACAACAGAGGCAAAGACTGGAGTGATGCACCTACAAGCCAAGAAATGCCCAAGATTGCAGGGAGCCACCAGAAGCTAGGCAGAGGCAAGAAAGGATTCTTCCCTAGACCTTTCAGAGGAAGCAAGTCTTGCCAACACTGATTTTGGACTTCTAGCCTTAACAACTGTGACAGAATAAATTCTGTTGTTACAGAAACCTTAAGAAATTAATATAGTTGGTCACATCAGTAC
This sequence comes from Tursiops truncatus, assembly GCF_011762595.2. Taxonomy (NCBI): domain Eukaryota; kingdom Metazoa; phylum Chordata; class Mammalia; order Artiodactyla; family Delphinidae; genus Tursiops; species Tursiops truncatus. The sequence continues at coordinate 85,640,527 of NC_047040.1, read as the reverse complement.
AATAAGAGATAGCCAGGCAAATAAAAAAAGTTATTAAAAGAATTCCAAGAAATATGTTATTTTAGTGAAACCAAAGGACTAGTAACACCTAATATTTTTAAAAAATTTAAGCTTTCATGACATTGAAAAGTAGTGCTTTTGAACAGGATAAACTACAGGCTACTATCATAACCAACTCTAATTTACTAATTTGATTTTTGAAAACAGACAAATCATTTGACTTCTGAACATGTCAGTTTCCTTTCCTAGAAAGTAAGATTTGACATACATATTAATCTACCACACAAGAGTGAAAAGAAAATTAATGACATTATGCTGAGTACTTCTGTAAATGGTAAATGTCATAATTATACATATATGTACACACAGAGATAGAAACGTAGATGATTTAGGGGTACGTAAGGTATGGATATGGACTGAGGGTTATAAACTTTATAACACTGCAAGGATTATTACATCCTGTCTCTGTCCCAACTACAGACCAAACAAAATCAACTATTCAAAAAAAAAAATTATCTGACTATTTAAATCACTCAAGTAGTGATTGAGTGTAAAAAAAAGTGTAAAACAGCAGCATTCCTAAAAAAAAATTTTGTGCTCTGATTAAAAAATAATTAAAATTACTAATACAAAACAACAATCTGTCCAATTAGTGTTTTCTTTAATTAGCAAGAACATTTAACCTCTTCAGTAAGCTTTTATGTGGACAGAATGCTTCATACTACTATAATTATCCCTTAAAAGTAACAAAACAAAAAGAAAGGAAATACCCAGCAAGTGAAACAAAGCTAAGAGAATTACTGAGTTATATTTATACTTAAAATCTTGAACTGGTGAAGATAAAGTATAATAGATAATACTATTATTTGTACTAAGCCCAGACAGTATATTTTAGACCAGCATTCCCAACCCCGGTTGCACTTTAGAAAGACTTGCAGGATATTTAAATATAAATGTTGATGCCCAGTGCCCCTCTACAGACAGGGCTGCCCCCGCATGGCAGTGCAGGCTTTGTTCTCACAACTCCAGAGGGCACTATTTATACACTGCAATGCAACCTATAAGATGTAGGAATAAAAAGTTAAGCAAGTACAAAGCATTAAAGATACTAAGTGAGCCACTAAATCAACACCAACTAATCATTTCTCAAATAAGAAGCACCAGACTTCAGCTCTCTGGGCAAAAGGAAGCTTCTACTGGGCAGCCATTTAGTACATAGCACCCTGAGCATGCTCTGGGCCCTGGGAAATTGCTTTCTCTCCTCTTTATCACATAAGAGGGTCCTGTTTTACAGTAAATATAGTATTTTAAGGTTAAGAAATATTTAATGATACTGAGTAATTACTTAGGATTTATTAGGGTGATAATGGTATCACCCTACAGTGATGTTTTATTTTTAAGAGATTTTATCATTTAGAGATACACAATGAAATATGTAGGCCTAAAATGGAATGTCTGGAATTTGCTTCAATAAAATGTGGAGTGGGAGACTTCCCTGGCAGTCCGAGTGGTTACGACTCTGTGCTTCCAATGCAGGGGACATGGGTTCGATCCCTGGTCAGGGAACTAAGATCCCACATGCTGTGCAGCTCAGCCAAAAAAAAAAAAAATATATATATATATATATATATGGAGTGGGAAAGAGCTAGGCGGAGTTCAGACAGAACCAGATTGTCCGTTTATTTATAATTGTTAAAGGGTAAATAGGCTCATTATCTATTCCCTCTACTTTTGTATATGTTTAAATTTTTCCATAATGTGGCCACTCATTCAAATCAAATATAGGAAATGCAATGTGCCTATAGTAAGCAAATTATCTTGACTAAAATGGAGAGTATACTTAAGATGGATAGTATCATCACAAGGAAAGGACCAGGCAATCATTCCTTAACGATACAAGTAAGAATTTGTTTGTTGGAAAAATAACTGGCAGTCAAACAAAAGGTTTACAACAGACATAGGACAGTACTATAATTTAAAATTAGTGGAAAGCAGAAATGACATCAGGCTACGAAATAATAACTAATCAGAGTAACCTAAAAGATGTCAAGGTTTCTGCCCCTCAAGCTGAGGTCAAAATTAATTGCAAGAAAGAGAGAGTGGTTAAAGGAATCAAAAGCAAGAAAGGGCTGAGAGAAGTAGGGGGAAAAAAATATTAAATTTGCCACTGAGAATGCCATTGATAACAATCCTAATTTACTCCAGTTAAGTGATAAATAGATGATTATAAAAGGCAGAAAACACAGAAATATAGTACAGTTGACTCTTTTTTTTTCTTTTTTTTTTTTTCAGTTGACTGTTGAATAACACAAGTTTGAACTGCATGGGCCCGCTTATAAGTGAATTATTTTTCAATAAATATGTACAAAAATAAGTAACACTCGATCCTCGGTTAGCTGAATCCTTGGATGTGGAATTGCAGATATGGAGGGCCAACTGTAAAGTTACCTCAGATTTTCAAGTTGCAGGGGGTAACCCCGAGTTGTTAAGGGTCAACTGAACTGAATTGAAAGATATTCAGGGTTTTCTTTGACACGAAAGACATTTACTAGAGAGCAATGGACAAGAGGATGGTCAAATTGACATTTCCAAAAACTAGACAATGATAAACGTAAAGTTTTTAGTGATGTGGAAGGAATATGGTAAATAATTAAAATACAAAGAGGAAGAGTTAGGAGGGTAGCCTTCTATGGAATGGCTGAAAATGCTCAAAAGGGCTACAAAGGTCAAGCAATACTAACTGAAAAAAACAGTGATAAACTATTTCTAGAAAGTAAACCATGTAAACTGGCATCACTGCCAAGTCAACAGGTAAACCTCCAGGGATTAAAAATCAGTATTGTTCCTCCACTGTTCTCTTCTGTCATCATAATCTGTACACTTCCAAAAAGGTCCTGGGTTTTAACAGCTTATAGGAAGTTCATGTCTAATGAAACCTTTTTTCCACATTGCATTTGTATTCCCCCCAACTTAAGTTTTCCTGCTAATAAACTAAATACGAGTAACCATTTTCTGCATATTGCCACTGTATCCTGGTAAAAGGAAAGTCTCAGTATTTCCATTTTATAGCTTCTATTTATCATTTTAAGTTCTGCCTCATGTGCTTCAAACTCATTACAGCTACATCTTTTGCTACTTGAAAAAGAATCCAAAAGAGAAAAGTGAAAACCACTAAAACAGCCACCTTCTCCACTGTACTAAACAGGTAATTATATGACAAGCATGAAGTATTTCAACTAAAGTACTGTACTCATAAAACATTTAAAAAACTATTGAGCAGCTACTACATGCAGGGCAGTATAATGGGTAGAGCAAGGAAGAAAGAAGAAAAAGAAAATAGGATGTATAACCTTGAAAAGCATGTAAAGCAACTGCTAAATAATGTCTTATACGCTACAAATCCAGCTAGCATTGTTTTTCTATGTATCTCTTATCAGTAAATAAATACAACTGGTATATTGCACATAGCAAAGATTATATATCTTATGAATTTTATTGATATTTCTTAGTATTATTTATTCATTCATCCAACAAATATTTACTGAACACTAAGAGAATTAGACCTTGGGAATAGTTGTGAAAAAAGACAAAGCCTCTGCCCTCAGGGAACTTAGAAATAATAATAAAATATCTCCTGCGCAAATTTATGATGACCTTTGCTTATAAAACTTCAAGAAATGGGCAATATTAAATATCATAAGACACCAAAATAACCCTAACACATTTGCTTTTGAATTTCAGCTGCTCAAAACTCCATGAGTTAATTATCTGTTACTTTACAAATTTTTTTGTTTTTCCTCTCATCCACTGATCCACTCACAGAATGACCACTTCCTCGCTATTATTAATTCTGTCCAAGTGTAACTGAACAGGTAACACCGCTTAGCAGTGACAAAAAGTAAAACATTATTAATAGCCATTCAGAATTGTTTGTTACTTAATGGGCTGCTCTGTAAAATACTGAAGGTGAAAGGCAAAAGAAATGGATGAAAGAAGATTTAGAATGGTCTGGAAGCGGGTAGGTGGGGAGCAGGATTTGAGTAGTTAAGAGTGTTTAGCTTTGCTTAACTCTTTACAGGTATAAGAAATAACCTAAATAGAATGTCTAAAAAAAGGAAGGAAATCAAATGAACAGGTTAGGTCTCTCTCTGCAACAAGCTGGGCAAATGTATTTCTCCAATTCACCTGAAGTATATTTTATCTTCAGCCCCAACTAGCAAAGGTAGAAGTGTATTCAGAGGTTTTTGAAAGAAATACAGAAAGCCTATTTCTACAGACAAAAAAAAAAAGCAAAACTAATATACATAAGGTCTCTTCAAAAATTTTACCTACTAATAAAAAGCTTTCAAGCACATTTATAACAAGTTTAAAAGATATATTGCAGCTAAATAATCTGCACTAATGTGGTGGCCAGTGACACAGCTGACCTGAAATGGCCATTTCTATTGTGAACAAGAAAAGAAACTTGGTATGTTTACTAAAATTCGTATCAACTCGAAGAAAATATATTTGAACATTTATTTCCATTTAACAAATATTTTTGGCAGTTAGGATTTTCAGCTGTTATTCTTTCATTAAAATTAAAGTGAGACATTTCTACATGTTCAGACATTCACATAATTCTTTTCTTTGGCATTTAAACGAAGAGATGATACTGTACATGTGAAATAACTACTTTGTGTTAGAAAATTACAGTCATTTTATCATAGGTATGAAGTGCTGCTTTTCTTTAAAAAACAAAATAGCAACAGGTGTTGTCAAAACCTTCAGATCCATGAGACAAATGTACACCTTTTTTTCTCTTTAATACTTCATTTAGTCTTTACTAGATAAGGATGCAATTTAGCCACCCTCCATTTTACTTTTTTCATAAACACAGCATTTTTTTTACACACTTTCAAATCAAGTACCTAGGAAAGTACCTTACAAAATAGGAGTCATTACACAAATGTTAGCTGAAGAAAATGAATAAACTGTGAATTATTAATTCACTTTTTCTAATTACAGAAATATAAATATGACCACTATTCTAATTCCTTATTACTACCCACTATTTATTAAATTATTTATTAAATAATAAAATAATTACTTACTTATTGCTGTTTAACTATAACTCAAAAGTGATATCAGAACTGAAATAAGTTAAACAGAAACCAAAAATCTGTGAATGACATCCACACTATCATTTCTTCTGATCATTATGAACCACATGGACTGAAGAACAAACATAGCAGCATATTGTAGCTGTGGGCCAAATATTCTTTAAACATTGTTTTTTTATTTAAGTATTAATTCCATGCCATCTCTTCTATTTACATTTTAAAACAGATAAACTAAAGGCTAGAAATTAATAACCTAAAAATAAAAATCTCAGAGCAAATGAGTTACATAGAAGAAGAGCACAAATTCTAACTTCACGATAGCATCTTACTCTTCAGTTTACAAAATATTCTTCGAACATTATTATCTCATTTGATCCTCATAACAAACCCTGAAGATAAATGGGCAGGGTATTATTTTTTCTTTTCACCATTTTGCAGATGAAGATGCAAAAGAATGGTGATCTGCCCTTAGAGTCTGAGTGGCTAAACTGGGCCTTGAATTCAGCTCCTCTGGCTTCCAGTCCAGTGCTCTCTCCTGCTCCCTCACAGCTACTATCTAACAATACGTCTAATAGGTACAAAGAGAAAATCAAAACCCATCATTAGGGATGCCCAAACATCGAAGGAATTCACATTGTGTGGCTAATATTTGTAAGTCAGGATTAGTCAATATCTATGTGTCTAATCTGTGGTTTGGAGCTGCGAACAAATACCACATTAGTCAGCAAGACAAAATAAGTGAGAGAACAACTGACACTCCATGTCTATGAAAAAAGAAGTCATTCTTGGTTTGATGTGCTTACCAGCTGGAAAAAAAAAAAAAAAACTGTATGACAAATTGAAAAGTAAAACAGAAATGAAAATGAATGCTGATGAGTTCAAACCGAATATTCTAAATTGCAAATGTGGAAATACTGATTCAAATGGCACCATGTCATTAAACTCTATTAGAAGGAAGCCTTCAGGTGACTCATACAAATCTGGAAAGAAGGGATTTCCCTGTCACTGCCACCCCATTTAAAAATGTAAAACAAAAATACCAAACAAAACCAGGTTGCAATATTACTTTAGAGGTTTTCTACAATTTTTCTAAAACCTAAGACATACCAAGTTTATAACTACTGATGCTCATCTAAAGCCCAAATCCTTAATAACAGAAATACTAACTTTTTTGCTGTAATATAGAACAGGTCATAACAGAATGTAAATACCCTGAATTCTCCAAGTTTTGATATAATCAATATCTTAAGGGTTTATCACCAAAACTGACAATATGCATTAGAAATCCTAGAACATAATAGTTTCTGGGGCCAGAGCAGGTTGAAGGATGCAACAGCCAAAAAGAAAACCCTGTTCATCAAAACTTTCTTTTTCAGTAATTCTAAGAGGCTGGTGCTCACCACAACTCCTCTCAGATTTAGACATCTAATTAGAAACTGCATTTTTAATACTAGTTAATACATGTAAAACATATGCATGTTGAACATATTAAAGGACAAAAGTTTTCTGGGAGCTTTTTTCCATGGAAAAAAAAAATAAAGAAAACTCAACAGTGTTCAAGTGGACCACTACCATCAGCCAGCATTTTATCTAAAATAAAACTGATTGAAAGAAGGCAAATATAAAGATCATATTTCCAGAAGCCTGAATGTTTTTCAGGTACTTCAAATCTAAAACCGCCACTGTTTCTCCTTCTTGTGTGAATATGTATGTGTGTCTTCTTTTTTCTACTCCCAGTTCTAAATACCAAAATCAGACAAAAAAAAAAGATTACTCACATAAACTCTACTTACATACTAAATACTCAATACTCCAATTTCAGAGCCAGTAAGTCCTCGATTCTTAACCTCTGCTTCTCTTACTTCTCTTACATTTTTCAAAAAATACTGCAAATAAAATATGAATGTCGTTAAATATTTTTGAAAACTTAGAAAAATAAAAATACTACTACTACGAAAATGATTGCATAGTCCTCCTAATCACTCTTTATGAGCCCCTGAGTCATAATCTCTTCGTTTCCACCAATTGCAAGAGTCAAGGATTCCTAAACCTTTGTAATAATGGCACTGTGCTATTACTTGAATTCCTGGCAGCAATCTTCTTATAAAATGGTATAGAAAAGTATTTTTTCAATAAGAGCGAGTTGATGTTTTTCTGTTTTAAAAATCTCCTTTGAGAAAATTGAAGACACTAAGCAATGCTATAAAATGAAAGCTAAGAATCACTACCTCTGAATGAGAAACTCTACAATACAAATGCTACAGACACACACAATATACAAACAACATAAGCCTTTAATATAACTGGATTTCATGAAATTTTTTTCATTTTATTTAAGCTTATGATTGAGTCAAAAAAAAAAAACAAAAAAAAAAACCAGTGACAAAAACTAGTTCACATTCTTAGCCACTTTCATTTTCTGAAAATCACCAAAACAGTTCATATACAAATAAATATCTGTATCAACACTGGATACACACTGAAACAAACCATGGGCTAAAAATCCCCTATACTTCAGCTCTATTCCTATAGGGAAAGACAGGTTACCAAGTGTGGGGAATTTCCCTAGAAACATATTAGTATCTGATGGCTTTAGAAAGGCTGATTCAAGTGAACATTGTGCAGAGTACTGGAAAAAAAATAATAAAAGGAATAGAACTATATCCAAGAGAAGAAACTCAGTTCCTAAAGTGCACTACCTTATTTACTCTTTTATCATTTGTGTCTGGCACACAGTGTGTGTTCTTCAAACATGTGCCTTACCAGTCCAGACCACTGAGGAAGAGACTGGCTTTTCTGAACTGAATACTAAGTAGAGTGGCAACCACAAACTTCACTCATTAATTTTTACCTTGGGATCTAGCATAAAATAAGAACTCTAGAGATGCACTTAATACCTGACTTTTCCCTTTTTTTGAGGGGGGAGTGCTAAGTTTGAGAAGTTAATACCAAGTAATGAATCACTTATTGATTATGTGTATATTTGGGTAATATGTACATATACACACATATACATGTATACATAATATATATTATAAATTTTATTTACACAGAGAAAAGGGGCAGTGTTACATTAATTCTTTAAAGAAAAGGAAGTTTTGCTACAGTGAAGTACGTGGAGTAACTTAAAATGCTGCTAAAGTAAACCCACTGATCCAATTTAATGAGTGAATATGAATGATTTACAATTGGCATAGCTATTTTTAAAATAATTATAACTACTAAAGTAATTTAACTGTGATCTCTCTGCTTCTGCCTAAATTAATTTGTATACCAAATTCTTTTTTCATAGACAGGATAAGGGTAACTTTCAATTCAGCTCCTAGACAAATTTTATAACTAGTGAAATGCAAACAACATAAATTTCATTCATATTGCTAATTCCTTTACCATCTACCATTCCTACTATCATTATTCTCATTCAGAATCTCACTATTTCTATATGAGATGTTAAGAATCCAATGGCCACCTCTACCCTCATCCATAGTCTCCATCCTGTATTGCTGTAATACTTGTCCTGTGCAGTTTTCCTTACCTCACTCCCATGTTTGACTGCAATACTCACCGTGTTTTACCCGCAAAACATTGTTCAAAACAAAGCAGTGCAATTTCAAATAACAGCAGTGCAATTTTCCTTTTGCTCTCTTGCACTCGGTTCACAAGGTTTGGATGAGGTCGACCCCAAAGTGGCCATGTGACCCTGGACTGGCCAATTATGACATTAGATGACTTTGTCACAGTAATAAGTTCAAAGACCATAAGATTTTTAAAAAAAAGTGCTTTCACTCAATCTGGGACTTTGGCTACAACTGCCAAGAGTGGTACACTCTTTCAGATAGGGTAACTAAGCTGGTGAGATATAAACTTAGCTCTGGGAGAGATCCATTTGGAGAGAGCCAAACCAGAGGAAAGCAGAATCAAGAAAACAAGAGGCCTAATCACTGGATCCAGCTTTGCCTGGAGTCAACCACTCTAGGACTTTCAGTTATTCAGTTGTATGAGCCAATACATTTTCCCTTAGGTTTAACTGATTTTGAATTGGGGTCTATCATGTGCAACTAATAGGGTCCTGAGTAACAGAGCCATCAAAGGATACTCATAACCTAAAGCAAAAGCTCCCTAAATTCTTAACCTTGAATTCAAGAATGTTCATGAACTAGACAAAATCCACCTTATCCTCCCAACCTGATGTTCCACAACTCCTCCTAACTCAGAATATGTTTGTGCTAAACCAAGATTTTAGAGATTTCTAAACATTTCCCAATTTTCCTGCATTAATACCTTTGTTCACAACACTTCCTTCTTCTACAGCACTCTTCCACTTCACCTCTATCTATTAAAATCTCTAACATCTTCTCAGGAGGTCTACCTCAGAATTTCCTGAATGAGGATTAAACTCCCTCCTCTGTACTTCTTTAGTGAATGCTACCCTCTTTGCAGTCCTGACTCTTCTGTGTGAGGTCTATAGTAATATATTCAGTATTTAGTGTACATGTCTTATGTTCCATGCCCTATAGAGACAGATAGCTAACACAAAGGTCAAGCACCTTCTCTTTGAAAAGGCAGATATAATCATGACATTCTGAGGCTGGAACAGAAGATCCAAACAAATAAGTCATATCAGAACAACTTAAAAGATATAAGCACTACTGGAAAGAATTATTGCTCAAAAGTCTCTTAACTCTATAAATAAAAGTAAATATTCAAGAAGATACACAAACAAGATAAGGAAATAATTTCTGTATTAAATGAAGCAGTGGTTGGTAACAAAGTTGAATGAGAGACAGAACAAATTTGTCTTTTGTGTTAGAATTCTTTAAATCTTGATCTTGATTTTAATTCCTTGTTTAAGACATCATAGAACTCAGTAGAAGAAACCAAAACCTTTAGTTACAGATGAAAAAAATAAGACTCTAAGGTTAAAAAACATGACTTTTCCAAGGCCAAACAACTAATTGATGGCAGAGTTAGGATTAGAACCTAGAACTGCTGATTCCCCTACTACAGTATATTGTTTCTTTCCAACATGAGTGATTTATATTTTTTATAAACTCCTTTATGTATATGTACATTTAAATATATTTTATTGAAGAGTATCTGAAGATGCATTCTTGGACAGAGTCTAGACCAGAGGCTACAAACACAAAGGCCCAAATGGACCAGTTAAGTAACATAAATACAGAAGCAGGTCAGTATAAAACAATGGCAACTAGTTGTATTTGTGACCAAAACAAAGAATGTCTATCTGTCTTAAAAGCAGTAAAAATTAAAAATGCTTAAATAATTGCAGCGGCCAAGCTAAATACTTCTTCGGGACAAATTCTTATCTCTCATTTATCCTATAGCTTCCACACCATATATTAAAAGGCCACTCTTCATGGGTGGCTATTGCCAAATCTAAAAAGCCTTAAATATAATCATGTGAAATTTTACAAAATTATCTCACACATATGCTAGATTCTACAAAGTTTCCTGAACTAAGAAACATTTTTTTTCCAGAAACATTTTTATACAGGGGAAATTCCAGAAAAATATATTTTCTATTATCAAAATTTACATAACAAATGATGACTGATATCATAGTATGATTAATACAACCCATAAGAATAAGTGAGTAAGTGTGTAAGGAATTCTTTAGTTTAATCCCATAATTCTGAGGCCCTTAAATGTCTCTAAGCAGTCTCTGTGCAGAAGAGACGATATCCCTGGACACATGATACTGGTAGTGCTGAGAGCTGAAAAAAATAAGCAAAATTAGCAAAGTCAATTACAACCATATTTTGTTTGTATTTTCAAACCCACAGATATGAAAGCATTCATTCAACCATATTTACTCAACAGCTACTATCTGCTAGGAAGCAAATTAAGTACTGGAGATAAAAATGGTAAACAAGACAAATATGGCCCTTGTCATCAGGGAACTCACAGAATAATGAAAAAAGAAAAAAAATAAAATAAAATAATTACAAATTATATGCAATGTAATTAATATACATTAATTTAGGATGCTGAAATAGAGGGCTTGTTTTAGATAGGCTGATCAGGGAAGGCCTCTCTGAGAAGGTGAAGGATGGGAAGAAGTAAGCAAAGGTGTGGGGAGGGGACATGAGTTAGTGTTACCAGCTGAAGGACCAGCAAGAAGCAGCAGCACCTGAAGCAGGAAAGAGCTTGACATTTCAGAGTAAGTGAACAAGGCCAATGCCGCTACTACAGCACATTAGTGAGATGTCAGGGATCAGAGATGAGGTTGCAGAGGCAGGCAGGGCCCTATGAGCCCTATATGTAATCTGGATTTTTACGTACGCAAGGTGAAGTCACTGATGGTTTTTAATCAGGGATTATTTAATCCAAATTACTAGTATAACAATTGGATATACAGGCATTAAATTTTCTTTCAATCAACAGAGTTTACTAAACGCTTACTAAGTGTCAGCACCGTACGTCCACGTTTGTCAAGTTTGCCTTTACATCACCAGTGCTCGCATAGGCACTGGCTCTGGACGTAAAAGTTCTTAATACATGCTGATGAAGGGGGAAAAAATGGAAACAAGCTTAGAAAAAGAACCAAAAGATACCTAGTCTGGTCAAACCATCCCACCCTCCTGCCCTCTCTCAACTACATGTATTCAGTCACCAGGAATTTCTCCTCAAAAGGGAGTGTTAAATTTTGATGATCAGCATGAGATGGTGAACAAAGAGAAATATAGGAAAGACTGCTTACAGGAAAAAATTTACTAAAATATAGGATTATGTTCTTCAGAAAGACAGAAGAATGAAAGGGACATGTATGCTCTTTTGTAAGCACAAGACCTGATTCAGCTCCCGCCTTCTGCCTGCAGTTATCTTTGTGGGCTGGCTGGTCAGGAGGCCAGCAGGTCCATCATGTGAAAGAACCACAGAGTATAAACAAAGAAGAGATGCACAAGAATTGGCCATTTAATAAACAGGACAGTGTGTCCAAAGATGGTTAGGAGGCCAAATCTGATCCCAAGGAAATAGGTGAGCATGAAAGCTTCCCTAAGAGGGGAGGCTTAAGAGAAGGGAAGGGTACCAGAGTATCTGCACCATAGCTTTAGAAGCCCTGAATACAGGATGTCAGACACTCAGACCTGTGCACACCCTACACAGCTCCCAAAGCAAACATATTTCATTGACTAAGACCTTAATAAAAGCAGAAACACTTTCTCAAATAAACAAACAAATGTTGGGAGTGGAAGTGCAATGAAAATACCTAAAACAACTAGATTAGAAGCACTCTAAGATCAGACTCACAGTTTCAATTGTTATGTGAAAAATAAGCATGTGACTTCTAAAAGCAAAATTATGAAGGTCCTTACTCTAGAGCCAAAGCATTTTTATACAATAGTATGATTTTGCATCCATTTAAGGGTGTTTGGGGTTGTTTTGCTCTTTCCATTTCCTTCATTAAAAATAATGATTTTCTCTCCTCTGTAAAAGTGTAATAAACATCCAGTTTGTCTTTTAAAATACAGTTGTCAAATTTCAAAGGTTAAATATATGGGAGATTTATCCTATAGGTCTTTAAGGTACAGAGTCTGTTCAAAATAATAACTTATATCCTGATGCACTGTTACCTGGGGGCTGTATAGAATCTTAAATGTGAAATTTTATTTTATTTTTAAAATATGCTAGAAGGAATATTAAAAACATGCACTTGAAGTTCCACTGTTGTGCTTCACTCCTTGGAAGCAGTGGGTTCACAGTGCTTGCTACTAAGTATACAAACACTTTTGAATTAGCAGTTGATGGTGAGAATAAACTACGAACTCCATAACATGAAAAAATTTTTTTCTTGCTACTGGAATACTTTACTTCTTGACAGAACTGAAAAAGAAACACAAAGAAAACTGGAAAAGATAAAGTCTGGAAACCCTCCTTTAGGATGCTTGTGACACAGTTTCCAGTTTTGCAATGAAAGATGTGTTACAGTAATTTAAAAGTTAGTCATTCATGTGCATGTGCATGTCTTTGTATATGAGAGAGAAGAGAGTGAGAGAAAAGAGAGATAGGCAGAGAGAGACAGAGAAACAGAGACTGACTGAATGGTTAGTTATTTGGTGTGCAGTATTATACTATTTCTGTGGCATTGGGGTCAGCTACATTTTCAACATAAAAGTCCAGATGGTTTTATACTGTCAATCAGAGGAGAGTTCACTGAGATGTAATATTGTGAACAAAGCGCTAAGCACTGTACAAATACTGGAAAGCTGCTGTGTGCACTGCCTAGACACAAGAGCAGATCGGTAGAAAAACAAACCAAAAGAGAATCCCACAATTAGGCAGTATAGGATAGGGAAGCTGGCCGGCTGGGCAACGGTGACAAGGAAACTCTCGGCCAGTTCTCATAAATGGAAGAGTCACATATGGGTCAGACTATGGGATGCGGCATCGTACCTAATGATAATATTATTTACGCAGTGTCAGAACATCATCCAAACCCCAAGAACTGTACGCAACTGGTAATGATATAAGGGCAGTGAGCTGGGCAGTACTGGAATGCTGTCTCTAGCCAAGTTCATAAACCAAGTAGAGAACTTCACAGTATAGCAGTTTGAGGGTAATTTGGTAATGGCAGGTACTGAGCACCACAAACAAGAATGTTATTTTCATTCATGAGTTTACCCGAAGATTTTAAAAAAGCATCACATGTAGCATTTATTTGGATTTAAAGAAAAACCTCAAGAGGAAAATTCAAATGACATGTGACTTCTATCGCTAAAAGCTAAAGAGAAATGTGATAAGCAAAAATGAAAAAATCACATTCACAAACCTAGAAAGACTCTTGGTTCCCAGATATCAGCCTCCAATAAGTTTCAAGAACTATATCCCTTCTCAAGACCCCAAGAGGCACCACCACCCACTTCTAATAGAGAAATCTAGTAATATATTTTTTCATCAAGAGGTAGTCGGGCTTAATTTACTTAATTAACCTACTTCAGCAAGCTAATGAGATAGCATAGTGGTTAAAAGCATGGGCTTAAAAAGAACGAACAGTGTATGGCCTTTGCAAGTGGCCAGACTTGAGCTCAAATCACGTATCTACTATAACTAGCTGTGTAACCCAGTGCAAGTAACCTGACTCTAAGCCTGAGATTCTACCTCTGCTAAACCAGGAAAACAATATCTAGCTTCCAGGACTGTAGAATGTCTACTACATGGTAAATGTTCAATATGTTAGCTATTATTACTATTATTTAAATCCATCAAATCTTACCTTGGTTATAGAGATGCAAAATGACTGCCCTTTGTATGCCTAACAATACTTCACTTACCCACAAATTCTTAACAAGTCATCACTTACTTTTATATTCCCAACTATGATGCACAATAATATAAAGATGTCTTCATGATTAAGATGGTATTAAATTACTCAGAAAGGTACATTTTAATAAAATGATGTTTTATTACTAAAGTATTATTATATCATTCAGAAAGTTATATCTTTAACAAGAGGTAACAATTCAAAACAAGATATAATTGCCAAGCAAAGTAATTGAATTATTAATTTATAAAAGAATTGTTTGAGAAACCACCACCTTCCTTATTAATTTACCCATATTCACTAGTTTAGCCATCTTTATTCACAAAGGCTAGCTAAAAACATCAAGCATACATAGGTACTTCATATCAGTTAAAACTGTTCACTCTCCCAAAGAAAGTTATGCTTAATGTTTCACAGCAAATAGTTCAATTAAGAACAAAAATAAATAAATAAATCACAGCTTCCCTGAAAGAGAATCTGCTTAATGAAAAGACACAGTCAAGGTACCATTTAAGAAAATGGCAAATCATAACAGAATTATCAACAATCAAATATCACCTTAAGCTTGAATTTCACTTTATACATTACTTGACCCAACTGAACTTTCATTCAATTTATTTTCTATCCAACTATTTGCTTTCCTTGCCCCTCCTTAGATATTTAAAAAAAAAAAAAAGGTCAAGGGTTGGGAGTAGGGAAGGGAGATATCATAATGATAATCAACACCAATTAGGACTAGTATGGCTACAAGAAACAGAAAACCTAAAAAACTAGACACTTGATCTCATGTAATGCAAGTCTGGAAAGAGACAGAGAAGAACTGGTGTAAACCAACCTGCACGAGGACCCAGCCTCTGTCTATTAATAGCGAGATTTTTAGTTAATGTAACAACAACTTTAATGATTATAGTCCCATTCGGATTTTCTATTTCATTTTGAGTGAGGTGTTAGAAGTTATGTTTTTCTAAGAAATTATCCATATTGTCTAAGTTTGCAAATGTATTAACATAAAATTATTAACAGTATTTCCTCCTTTTTATTGATCTGTGTCATATTTGTAGTTATACTTTTTTCACTCCAAAAATGAATTGTGCCTTTAAAAAATAAATAAAGCATGCCTGGATTTATATCTGTTTTATTATTTCAAAATCACTAATTTTAGTTTGTTCATCTTCATTATACACACACACACACACACACACATATATGCTTTCAATTTCACTATTTTTTACTCTTTTTATTGTTTCCTTCCCAGTACTCCTCCTAGATTAAAGTAAGAGGAGCCCTGCCCTGGGCCAAGCTTTAGAAGGCACTGCATATCACAATTTAAAAAGACAATAATAAAAATAAATTTATTAAAGATGATGTGGCTGCGACTGTCAATTTAGATGCAACCCACGTTGTGATATGCAGTATGTTGACTATGACTCAGTTCTATTTTTTAGTATCCGTTATAATTTCTTCTGTGACCCATGAATTATTTAGAATTATGCTTTTATTTCCTGACTTACAGGGTTTTTGAGGAATCTTTGTTAATGATTTCTCTCCTGTTCACACTTCAGAATGATTTCATCTGAGGAGGCGGAGATCACTGGCGGAGGGCTACTGGGGCCTGCTGCCTGCACTGGCAGAGCAGCTACTCCTCCAGGCAAAAAGGGCTGCAGAGACTGACAGCAGGAAGCTGGCCAGGGCACACAACAAGAGAAAGGTGAGAGGGATATGGGTGGGGCACCAACAACCTCTGCTACTCTAATCCCCAGGCAAGTATCTTCATTCATTTCCAATGCACTCTTCCATTGTTTCGTTCTTATAACCTCCTTTCTTGGCACCAAAGATGGCAGCAATAACACTCTTTGGCACCTTACTTTTGGTCACTTGTCTTGGAGAGATTCCAATAAGAGGACACAGAAAGCTTCCTAATTCAGGTTAATGCTGCACAGTATTTCATTTCAAGAACGTAACATAACTCAGTTAACCAGTCCCCTTTGTGAAAACTACGCAGCCACGGCTTCAAAGCAAGGTGACCACTCTAATGTCCAAATCCCTCTCCAGATCCTCTCTTACTCTGCTCGGCTATGAACTTAAAACGAAATTTATTACGTTTTACAAAACATAGCTAGATGTTTTAGGAACAGAGGGTTTTCAGGGTACTAGGTAGCTATAGCGTTCCAGCCTTTCATCAGCCATTTATGGCAGCTCAGGTGTTTTGTCCTCATCTTGTCATCTGCTAATTGTATACATCATAACCACAGTGAAATGCAGAGAAGGGGAGATGGCTTTCTCTTTTTATAAGTAAAGCACAAAATAAAATAGAAAAAAACTTAGTTGGAAGAACCCCCAGAAGTAATCTACTTAAACTGAATTTGCCAGAATCCAGCACTAGCTTCAAGGAAAACTGGGAAAATCTGGCAGAGAACGGAATCATCATGACCGACTTAAGTCCATCAAGCTTCACTCCCAGGGGCTGGGTACTTAGCCACGCCAAAGAAAACTAATTCTGTTAACAAGGAAGAAGGGCTGTTAGGTGGGCAATGATCAGTATCTGCCACAATACCTCAGATGGAATGAAAATATAACTGTAAGCATCTGAGAGTGAAAAAAATGATTTTAAGTAAGAGCGATTCTTTCAGTTCAGTAAAGATATTGCAGAAAGAAAGAAGAACGAAACATCTTTGATGCCTACTCTAGGTATATTTTAAGAAAGTAGAAATGCTTGATGCTGGGACAAATGACTCATACATTTCAGAACATGAAATTTGAGGCCCATCCTCAGAAACATTTTTCTGCATTTTGTGAAGTTTCCAGAAGGCAAGGCTTTAATAAAACCTAATAATTACCAAACTACTTTTGAGAAAAATAAATTGTGGAGCTTTTGTAATCTATAATAAAAATTAAACAGCTCTAAATGTGAATCATGATGTATTCTTTTCACTGTCAAGATAAAGCAGAATCAAGCTGATTAATTAGACTGGAGCATTTATTCTTTTAGTAATAAAATATTACCCAGATAACGCGCTTATAAAAACAATGACTATGTGTACAGATGTTGAAAAAAAATAACCTGTGTACCTACATTCAAGGTCTTTCTTATCAGACACATTCCTACTAGTTCAGAGTAGTTTTTGCATGGCATGCAATATTGGTGCTTAATCATTTTATCTTTATGAATTTTGGTGATTTCATTTGACAAATGTACCAATAGAGTAAGTAAATAGAAATCAAGAACTTTTCATATCTTTAAAAGTCTCCACAGAGATCAGAATTATCTGGTGTAACAAAACGTCATTCTTGCACTTCTATCTAGGGTTGAGTGAGCATATTTTTTAACTTCGCATATAAGTTTTCAAGCTGCTGCTGTTTTTTCTAAAAGTATTCAGAAAGGTTATTTGGTAAAGAGTAGATAAGTTATCGTTAGTCAAATATAAGTGTAAGTTAGACTGGTGAGGTATATGTTTTAGTGAAGTCTGATTAGATTAATAAGTACCATTAACTGCAGCTTAAATGGCTGAGTTTGAAAGATCACAGATACCACTGTTAGGACCTGGAGGTTATGGCTATCAGAGAGTAAAACTTTATATTTTATGACACCATCTTTCAGAAATCTACCTCCCAAATAAGACTGCTTCAAAAAGCAATGTGATGTTTTACCTCAAATGCTTCAGACCTCAAACGGAGTGGGGAAGCCACGGGCACAGAAGTGTTTGTTTGCATGCTATCCACACACATATATTTGTGATACAAAAATTCCATTCCGAAACACTGCGTAATCAAAATGAAATCTAACAGCAGATACAGAAATGGTTTGTTTCAATGCTCAAATCATTGTAGAAATGTATTATATCATTCGGTATGTATGAAAGTATTATATCAAATGGTAATGTTAAATGAAAATGTGCCATAAAGCCAACTGGATTCCTTGACCTTAAGTAATATAATGCAATTGGTGCTGAGAAAACACAATTAAATGAGATGTGAAAGCAACTATAAACAATCAATTTTAGCACAGCAACAGTGCTAAAATCCTGTTTAGCACTGTTTCAAGGCAACGACTCACTTGTCATTGCCTTGAAAACTTTTGTATTGATACATGCACTGAAATTTCTAATACTACTAGTGAATCCACAATACTCACTTGGTGATTATCAGAATATAAAACATTAAATTATGTAAGGAAAAATACACTTTAGATTAGAAAAATACAAAATTCTCAATATGCCCCCAAACAGCTTTTACCTTTATAATCCCAAGCAACATGACTTGAGTGCTCACTGCTGTTCCATCTGACAATCTGAATTCTCAGAGGCGATGCATGGCTTTTATACACCAAATGGGTTATTTTCTGAATCCCCAAAATTACTACTAAGAACAGCAACCTACATTTAAATCTCAAGCTGCTCTCTCCCTTGTCTCTGCCCTACCTTACAAGCAGCAGCAGATGGAAATGGCTGCTGACGCCAAGGTGAGCACTGCAGCTTGCAACGTGCCCTTTCTCTAACAACCTAGCTGCTCGAACTCCATTCATTATCAGTCTGGCCCTCCCGACTCCTGCCACCACCAATGCAGTCCTACACAGAAGGGCCCAGAACGGTAAGAACATCGGATATGTAAACCACAGTAGGATAATCTTCCACTATTTAACCATCAGGAGACATATGGCAGTAAGGATATTCAGGAGGATTCCATTCTACTGTTTCCTTAAAATGGAATCGGTATTTCCCATCCACACTTTTCAGTGTGTCTCGTAAGCCCTTCTAATAGGTCTCCCTAGTTCCCACTTCCTAACAATTCAAAATTCAAAACTGAGGCCTGTGTCCCCCAAATCTATTCATCCTTCCAGACAAAGCAAAGTTGACCAACTCTACAAAGCGACCTCCAATTTGTCACAGTCAAAATCAACTTCTCCCCTTTTCATACTCTCATGACACTTTAAAAACTACTCATCTCTGAATAGTCTTTAAAGCCGGTAAGGGCACAGGCCTTGGTCATATCCATCTTTCCAACATTAGCTCCTAGTACAGAACAGACACCCTAAAACAGCATACGCACTAAAAGAGGCATGGGAGGTTATGGAAGCAAAAACCAAATGTGCACAGGATCAACTCTCATCTCAGGCCAAAAAATGTCATCATACACCCACACGTGCATGTGATAAAAGCACAAGACAAATGAGAAAAGGCATGCAGGCTCTAAATGAATCCACTTTCCTACCGACCAGGTGTCCTCAGAGTACAAATGTAGTCGGCTGCTCTGTTGTCACTAAAGGAATAGCTACTGTAGTCATTCTGACCAATTCCATAGTTGAAGGAAATCTCACAGAGGCCAACAGAGAAGCAACCTCCTTAGAACAAGTACATTTAAAACAGGCTGGAGACGCAGCCTGGGCTCTAATTACCTGTAATGCTCACTGGCGGGAATATTCTGAGAGAAGTACAAAGCCGACGTCCGTGCTCTCCAGTGCCATTTCTTTGCAGGAAGGGTATAAAGAACACAGTGTTCTAACTCTTCTTGAAGCAGATCCACCAGCTGTTTATGGGACCCTCCATAGAATGCCTCAATGATGAGAATACTCATTGGCCCTTTCAAATCTTCACAGATTCTAGATATTAAGCAAAAAAAAATTTGTATAAATATTTTCAAATAAATATGTTAAAATATTATACACAGAAAGCAAATAAAGTCGTTTACAGACAAATTACTTTTTTAAATAGGTTTGTCCTGCTTTTTTAAAAAGTATATAACACTTGAGGTTTGTACTTTGGCATCAATATTTTTATACCATTCATGTTAATAAGAGGAAATAAAGATGCTTTATTTTTCTGATTTCTGTTTTTTCATGTCTTAAGATTACTTCCACAATGACTCAGTTTTTTCCCCTACCCAGGAAGTTTAAAGTTCTCTCCCGCTGTGATCACTCACTTCCTGGCTGGAACGGCTATGACCCTGACTCAGTAACCTCAGCACTGGCTTGGCCTAGAGCTCTATCTAGACTTGGACAGTCACTGAACTCCTGTCCTAACTAACACTTTCACTCCAAGAGCCCTTCATTTGCATGGGCCTTTCCAGTTCAGGAATTCTCTGATTCTGGAACTCTCATATTAATCCATCTTTAAATTCATCAGCTACCAATGCCTCCAACGAATCCATATTTAGAAGACAGCACACACTCATATTCAAATCTCTATTCTCTAGTGTTAAAAATCTTTAGGATACAATTTCTTGAGACGCTTGACCACTTCCTCAGTATTGTCAATATCCCACCCCCAAAGGAAGACCGAAAAAGTAGGGTAAAGCTGTATGCTTGTGAACCAGCAAAGTTTCTACAACCTTACTTTAAACAACAAAGGCATTAAGAGCGATAAAGTAACATTACTATTAAAGATGTGGTAAAACTGTCACCACAGAGAATCGGCTGTCAAGCAACTTTTTACTTTAATAGTATCACTATTGTTGAAGATAGAATCCTCCAGCATTTTAAAATCAGTTCTTTTCAAACACAGCTCCTTATTCACCAAGGAAAGGTGGGAAAAGTAGATATACACATGCATTTGAAAGGCAGTGGGTGTTACCCATTCCCCATCAGCAGACTGTATTTCAAATACAAATTTGAGAGTACTGCAGATTTTGTGGGCAAGAAGTAAGCTCAGAGACTGTGCTATGCAGCTCGATTTTTCCAGGCTGGCTGGTGACTTCAACTTTATAATGCTGTATTCAGTAAGTTAACAAAACAGCCTCCAGGTTTAACAAAATGGTAGCCAGTAACCCTTCAAATGAAGGAAACTTCTAGAAAGCAAATGAAAAACTAGTGAAAGGCAATTTTGAAAATTATATCAAAGGTTTCAAGAAAAAATAAAAGCAGTTTAACACTAATTTGCTTACTGCATCACATGACAGATATCTGCTATCTTGCTTTATTTCCTCTGACCTAACCACACTAAGGTGTATATGCCATGTATATGCTTAAAAGGTCTCTAAAAGGTTCTTATAAAAATGACCTGAGATATTTCCCCAAGTGATGGAATGTGATATAAACCACTCTAGAGAATATTCCACTCATATATAACCTCAAAGAAAGCAACATTAATATTTGGAAAAAAACAAGCTTTCTGATTCTTCATTGCTCTGCCCTTTTCCATGATTAATCTAGAGCACGTACCATGCCCTATAGTTACAGATGTTTCTTATGGGTCTGAATCATGAGTTATCTGCAAACTATCAGCCACTGTGGAGGCAGTACGTGTAGGTGCTGCTGTAGATTCAAGACACTCACTAAGCAGAACTGAACACCAAGCGTGTGGGAGGTTGAAAAATAGAAAAGCGGAAAAAAGATTATAGTTATAGTAGATTTCCACCCCTTTAATAGCTCAGTAAGAAGAGTGAAATGTACAGGTTTGAACTAGCGTTTACTTGAGCATTCTTCTAGTGGCCAACGGGTGTGCCTGCATTTGGGGTATTTTTCTAGGGAGAGTAACTATGTCCTACCACCTCTGAAAACTATACTTAGTGGCTTTGATTCATGGAAATTTGTTCTGCTTGTTTTGTGGAGACAGACATATCCTGGCAGTTCCCCCTTTTACTTCTACTGCAACTTTTGCAGCAAGAAGAAATTTTGTTCTTCCCCTATAGTCTTCTTTAAGCACAACCTGGAAGAAAGATGATTCCCACTAGGTGCAAGCAAAAGAGGGGAACCTGATTTTTAAATATAAGATTCAAACCAAATGTCATTACAGCACATTAAAGAACTGCTCAAATAATACTTTCACTGTGCTTCATTGAGCTTTGTTTTAGAAAACACTGCTGGAAACATGAGCAGGAGTTGGGAAAAAAAAAAAAAAGACACTGTGTTAAAAAGGATTTTTGCTGTTACACTGGAATTTACTAAAAGATAAAGGGAGTACACCATTTGCCCATTTTAGCAGTAATCCCAGAAAACTGAAGATGGTCACCTGGCATAATAGATTCTCAGGAGCACGCCAGGTAAATACAGACATTTTGCACCACTAGCAATGGCTACTGGAGAGTGAGTGTTTTGGAGCAGCAGTAATAGGGCCTCAACACTGAAAGTCCTCACTCCAGAGAAGGACAGGGTCTCCTCCATGGCAGGAAGCTGCGGCCAGGTGTTTGCCAAAAGATGCTGGGTGAGCCTACATGCAGCCAAATGTCTTACATAGGTGCCTGGATTTATGAATCTGTTAAGGCATTAGCACATGTACCACCACAGACCTTAAGCCCTGAAACAATTAAACGGAGTAAGTATATTAGAATTAGGGGTATGGCATTTTAAAAGGAAGAAACAAACAAACAAAACTTCCCACATTGGAGAATAAACACCAAACAGAAAGCCCACGTCCTTTCTACATGACACTAGAATGATGATATTTTACGAGTAAATGGCCAATCCATTCAAACTCCCTAAAAGAGCATAAAAAATGTTTCAGATAAATTTTTATCAGCTTTTAAGTTTTTCTGCTTAAACAAGTAAGCTTTAGTTTTAAAAAACCTCATTTCTTCAGCATTTTTTATTCCCCAGTGACACCAATGAGAACCTGCTACACTATTAAAGCTTTATGAAAGTTTAATTCATTATCAATACTATGATTTAATGATACGTGGTTAAATGCTAAACATTAATTTAGCAATATAAAAAGAGTCAAAGTGATAGCTAGGACATAGGAATGTTAAACCACTTCAAGTTCTATTTAAGATTACCAGAGGTCAAAATGATCTATTGGAGAATTATCTGCCTTCCAAAAATGTACATTTACAATTAAGAGGGAATATAAGGTGAAAAATCACAATAGTATTTCATATAAATATTTTGACCAAAATGAAAAGATGCCATTAGAGTCATCTCAATTAAAAATGAGTAATGCATTATTGATAAGATCACCAAGAACAAAAGTAGCCTGAAACCAATGCTGTGAATATTTTTAAATTTATATTAAAACTTTTGTCATCGTACCTGCATTTATTTTAAGCTTGACCCAGTTTCTTTATTCCTTGAGCCATGATCATTTTCAAGGTGAACTACATTTTTGTCTACCTCCTCCAGCAGTTATAACTGCTGTGGTAGTTCAGTTTTTTGTTTTTAAACAGTATAGCTAAAGGAAATTTGCCATATGCCACTGATTTATTGAAAAAGATGTGCTAAGTATAAATATCTCATGTGGATTTTTAAATACTGAAGCTAAGTCACATTAGAAACCCATAATTAGCCCTCATATATGATGTCAATGCAGTTACCTATAATATTCAAATAATTTTCCAACCAAATACCAAGTAATAATTTTAAATTAGAGGACGTGTTGTATTAATATATTCCACAGACACCTTACTGCTATTAGTTGTAGGAAGGTATGGTTTCAGTGATGATGGTTTTAACGATTTTAATCCCACACACATGAGAAATTGATTTCACAGGCTAATCCACACATGGCTTGATACCTTAAACTTCAATCAATTGCTGAAAATATATTTTCTATTTGCCTATATACAGTACTTGGAAAGTTGAGCTTGGCAGAGCAAAAACAGAAAGCTTAAACACAAAATGGTGTAAATTGAGGAAAGCAGAATTTGAGTAGGATTTCCCGATAGGTCATCAGAGGTTTACCTAGTATTTCCTAACTGACCCTTTCCCCTCTTCCCTTCTGAACCTCCAACCACCAACTCCAACACACCCAGGTTCTACTTAAAAAGCAACCAATAACCCAGCAGAGTAAAATAGGGCAGTACTGAGAAAAGTTCGTATTACCTTCCAGCCCACTCACTTATTTTAATGATTCATCAGGGAAACCCCAGTTGTTAAAATATACCTGAAATCTCATTAAACAAAAAAAAAAAACCAAGCATGAAAAGATTTCTGCTTTGAAACATGTTGTCACTGATTCCCCTAACAGAACCTATTAAGGGTAAATGTGTAGTAAAAATATATTTTGCTGAAGAAGTTTCTTCAAAGTACTAAAATACATTCTATTATGACATGGGGGGAAAAAGAGACAAGGATAAACAGATCCTATGAAAAAGTTATTATAAAAAATTTCATAAAAATCATGCATAGCAAATACATCCTAACCCCTAAAGCTTCAATGTAATCTCTGAAGACTGATAAATAATCTAACATTGAATGCAGTGCAATAAACTTGCAATCCTAAAACTACAGGCATTCACAATATTATACACAAATAAAGAAAGTCTGACCAATAGTAAGGCATGAAATTGGATTCCTGAGCATTAATTTGAATTGAAGATAACATACAACAGAAACTGATCATTATTCCATTTGATTATGGGGCATACAACCTAACATTTATGACAACTTGTATACTACTGTGTACTTAAATAGCAACATTTTTTTTTTAATCTTGGATTCATACTGAAAAAGATGTAGCACTGTAATATTCTATTCCCCCGCAAGGCTATGGATATTCTAATTTCATCAACTCTGACTTTTGTTTCCTGCTGTGATAACTAAGAAGTGAGGACTTATGCACCAAAACCAAGATTTGGTAAGAAGACTTATATGCCACACTATTTGTGAGACAATTTAAAGCTATTTTCAAATGTGCTGTTCCAAATATATGATTTGCAATGACCTTTTAACACGTGCTCTTTTTAAAACTACAGTCATATATGCATATATGGCTATTTAATTTTCCCTGACATATATTTTCATTCTTTCTCGATTTGGGATTTAACTTTCTGCTTAAAAATATCCATCACTTATGCCATGACTTGAATTAATACAAAGTCTTCGTTATAACTATCAGTTCAGTATCAAATGCAAATTCGACAAATACCTACATGTACCGACAGTATGACATCATTCACTTGTTTTCAAATATGCATAATTTCCACAAAGTAGATATATATATGTATATATAAAACAAATTCATTACCTTACATTTTGTAAAGTAATATTCCATATTAATAGCAAAATTATAACTGAAAATTTTTCTCTTAGTGTACTGCTTTAAATCCACAGACAAATAAAATATTAACCCTCTTTCAATTTTTCATTGCTATCATTTTCATGAATAATTTTAAACTATAAAAGTGCAATGAATTAGTTCTACTGAATACTAAAAATATTTTCAATTTGCTGACACTTTAAAATGTGGCAGTGTATTTATGAATCAATTGGAGATTTTATACCAGAAAATTATCTCATCACTCATTTGAACTATTGCATTACCCTTTTAACTAGGTCTCCATGCTACCATGCAATCCAGTTCCCATCACACCATCCTCCATAATCCAGCCACAAATTATCTTACAAAATGCAAATCTGATCATGAAGTGACACGCTCAAAAACCTTCCATATCTCCATCACCTAAGGACAAAACCCAAGGCGCTACACATGGCAGTTAAGACCTTCCTTTTCTGGCCTATTCCCTTCTTTTCACTACAGCCTTGCTTCCCCTTCTCTGACTTCAATCCTCTTCCCCCACTTCCCCAGGATCATCATAGTAATACCAAGTACTCACATTCACATGTGTGTATTTTACACTTCTGTGACTTCACACCTTTATCTCTTTTCCGTCAGCCTTTTCTTCAAGTTCACCTGATGAAATTTTCTTAAAATTTCTGCATGTGAATCACCAACTCCAAGAAGCCTTTCCCAGAACTCCTCTTAAACATGACTTCTTTTCTACTCTGTACAGTAGCATTTTACTTGTTTCACTCTATTTCCATGTTCTGCTTCCCTGTGGGGCTGCAAAAAATTTGGAGGATGAGGATCATGTCATTATTTTCCTGGGAGTTATCCCAGCATCTGCTATATAGTGGATGTCACTAAGTTTTTTGTAGAGTTGAACTGAAGATCAGGAGGAAATGGGAAGTTGATTCTGCCCTTAAAGTAACACTGCTTTCACCTGAACACAGGTCCTGAGCAAACCAGTGTCAGGCAGCACTATACTTGCTACTAGTGATTTCCCATTATTCCTGAAGCCTAAACCAAATCAAGCAGCTAGTATATCTGAACACATTTTTTTTGTTGTTCTTTTGGTTTTTTGCAATACGCGGGCCTCTCACCGTTGTGGCCTCTCCCGTTGTGGAGCACAGGCTCCGGACGCGCAGGCTCAGCAGCCATGGCTCACGGGACCAGCCGCTCCGCGGCATGTGGGATCTTCCCAGACCGGGGCACGAACCCATGTCCCCTGCATCGGCAGGCGGACTCTCAACCACTGCGCCACCAGGGAAGCCCCTGAACACATTTTATACTCTCTTTCAAATACTTATTCTTTTTTCTTACTGTTCACTGAATTTACTGAAATGAATAAATTATTTTCATGTAGATGCGTGTTTGTCTTAACCTACTAATGCAACAGAAGTAACAGTGATTAAAGATGTGGGAGAAACACCATAAGCAACTGAATTCTAGGCCAAAGCAAGTTTCACGGCCTAAGAGAATATCTCTGAGATCCATGAATTTTGAAAATCACCTACCGTTTTTTTATTCTGTTTGATCTATCGTCATCCTAGTTTAATACTAGAAGTGGAAGTAGGATGAGTAACCAATTCCCTCACCATCAATCTGGAGATCCCATTCCACATTTAGTAATTAGGCTTTTATTCAACAAGGAAGAAAAAAAGGCATTTTTAAGTACTTTCTGCCAACAATTATGCATTTTATAAAAGTTCAACAAGATAAATAATGTATTTGTTTTCTCAAGATGGCATTTCTCCAAGTTTTCCACCTTCCTGAAATGGGCTGCAAATCAGCTTCAGTGGGAGAAAATAGGGCTATCTGACCCATTCGGATATGGACGCCTAAGTGGAGAAGCCAGGGTGAATCGCAGAATCATAGATGGCAGGAAGGCTGGTGCCACTGTTCGATCACTTCTCTTTTATAAAAGAAGAAATAGAGACTACTGGCATCAAAGAATAAGTGACAGAGCAAAGTTTAAACCCAGGGTTTCTAACCCCATATTCACATATCTTTCCATTATGCTTCATTCCAGGCACCTGATATGACCTAAGTAGAAGGCACCTCCATTTCCTAGTCTTTGTAGTTTTTGGACTGAATATCAATATTTAATAATTATTACTATGTAATGGTATATAGTGCAGTATAAATGTATACGCATGTGGAATGTAAATGTCACTATAAGATGATAGATATATTTATTGCATATTACATTTAATAAGAACTCCCAATAGTTTGTAAATCTAGGACATCGGTGGTATAAGTCACACAAAACTGAACACCAAATGGTTAGGATCACAAAACTCAAACTTTTGTGACTTCTTCCTGAGTCCTGTATAATCATCCCTCCCCTCACCTCACAACCCTTATCCTTCATCCCCCAGCTCTAGACTGGCAATTTTTTGATAGGATAATAGGATGGACAAAAGACAATATCCAAGATTCATATAGCAAGAAAGGTGTGGAGGGGGAGGGGAGGAGGTCAGCCATAGGGCTATACTCAGTCTATTTCATAATTAGCTACAGTCACCATCAAACAAAGTTCGGGTCCCCTTGATGTAACAATCTGTAGTACTTCTCAGTACTTACCCCTTGTAGACTATATTTACATGAGTGATTACATAATACCCATTTCCTCCCCTGAATATTAAGTTCCATGAGGAAACTGACCAGGTCTGCTTGATTATCACTATACCCCCAGCACGTAGCAAACAAAAGGTGTTCAACAAATGTGCATTGAGTCTATAAACACATAAAACCCTTTAGCAATGGCCTCGACAATTTCTTTCTAATTCATCCAAGACCTTTATTATTATCAACCACAAATAATCACCCCTTACTACCACTAAGTACTATTTACTCTCATGGACAGAACTTAATGCACACTTTCTATCACCATCTAAATATAACAGGTGGCATCTTATTGTATTCAAAAGGACACACCTCATTCTAAGGAAAACAGTTCTGCCAACAGCCCTGCTGAGGTGTTTGGAAATCATGTTTCATACCATGGCCAACTACCTTCTCTGACCTGACTGGACCCTGTAAGAATATTTAACCAAAGGACAGTCAAGTCTATAACCTGGAAGGATTCAACCGGTTTAATCATTAGACTGACATTTTTTATTAGACAGAAGCATTATCTTGCTACCCTACATGGACTTCTATGCCAAATTTTAACTCAGACCTAGCTTGTGCAAGGTAATTATAAATATATACACCAAACAAATTTAAAACAAAATGATTAACAGATTCTTAACTACCCTGGCACTAGTGCATCTCACTCAAACATCTTTTAAGAACTTAATACGTATTAACTAAAAAAAAATTATTGAAAAGTTTCCCTCTCCAAGTGGGAGGCACATGTCACATTTTCAGTTAATTCTGAAACAAAGATAGCAAAGTTACACTAACACTCAAGCATTCTCAATGTCCTATTTGAAGTGCAACAAACCAAGCAAACATGGGTGGCATTCCCTTGATGAGTTGAAATAAATGTCACCAAGTATAACGTTCTGGATTTATTCACTTCCAGTGAAAAATAAAAAGGACATAATCTCACAACTCAATCTGTTTATCAGTGAGGGAAATCAACTTAAAAGAACTGCAAAATCAGGGGGCAAAATAGTATCAGGTAAACAGTTGGGAAAAGAAAAAGAAATTTCCATAGAGGAGCAGAGGGCCAGAAACAGAAATCCTTAGTACTGATGTTAGATACCTTTAATATTTTAAAATTCATTTTATATCAGTGAAAGTCACCCTGCAGTAACATATTTTTTAAATGGTGTTAGGAAGCATGAAGTGAAGCCAGTATTAGAATCTGTCCTTTAAGATCAATAAAACCATAAAGATGTATCAATTAAAATATTTAGTGTCACTTCTCTCATCTCCAAAGTTCCACATGAATATAGAAATTTATTAGAAGTAGCATTAGTTAAAAGTGCGTTTTCTTCTATTTATTTATTGTAACAGGTCTTTTTCTAGTTGCCATATATTTTTCAAGCATCTTCTGATTTGCCAGTAGTCTAAGACATTTATTGGTGGTTTAAGAAGTCATCTCTAGATACAGTCTAGGGATTGTTACTGATAAATTTTTAAAAGCCCAAAAACCCAGTTTAGACCAGGACTGAGTAAATCTGGGGCTAATAGACGTGGTAATGAGAGCTGTATCACTATTTTTAAATATCACAAGGGGCATATCATTAGCTACTCACTATTATAAGAGAAAGAGTCAGTCTGATAATAATAGACTGGGATTTTAATATCCTGAAGATATTTAGGAATGAGCCTATTGAGTAATGTAAAGGAATTACACAGACAAGGGTATATAATTTCTAGAAGGTCTACTATTCTCCATAGTTTTGCACAGGCTGGCCCATATCATCTGACACACAAGTTTCCACTAAAAGAAGATAAGAAGCAATAGCTCAAAGTTCCCAGATTGCAGCAAGCACTATGACTTTTATCTATCTAGTGGCCTTGCTTGCCACTATTATCTCTTTATCAAATGGTTTTTCAAGGAGACATTCCAATAATACAAATATTTGGTCTAATGAGGCAAACCCTACAGCACAGAGTATTCTTTGCAAACTACTCAAAGCCGCACTCTGCATCCTCGCTATCTCTTAAGGAAATAATTTCACAGTTTGCAAACAGTGTGTTCAAACAGAGTAAGGTTGCTTAGGAGTTAATTAATTCCCCCTTGCATCTCTACTGGCATATATGTGTTCCATATCTGGGACCGTAACTCTCTCTACTGGATTAATTAGCATACAAAGTTAACAAACAGCCTGAATCACTGTTGAGAGAGATAATAACTTAAACTCCTAAAACTAGCTATATAACATCCTGTATTTCATATAATGGTCGTTCAACTGATTTTAGTAGAACTGAATGAAGTAAAGAAATACTTTGCTTCCACTTATTATCGCTCTTGCTCAATGCTCTAATGTCCCTTTTCCTGCCTTGTTTCTAAACTTTACTTGCAAGAACTAAATTTAAAATATCAGATAAACTCCTTCAGATTGTTCAGAGTAAATGCCTGCCAGGCGCAATGTGTTACCTCTCCTGGGAGTACTTGTAGGAGACAAAGGAGTGACAGGTGATGGTGAAATTTCAGCCATCTGCAAAGTACAGTTGATCCTTGAAGAACAAGAGGAAGAGGGGGGTTAATCCATGTATAATTTATAGTAAGTTCCTTCCAATGTGTGAATCCAACCCACCACAGACCCTAGAGTACTGTAGTATTTACTACTAAAAACTATCCCGGTATATGCAGACCCATGCAGTTCAAACCTGAGTTGTTCAAGGGTTAATTGTAGATGAGAATAGTTGTGAATTAAAAGGAGCCTTCTCAAGTCCTGCAAACACAGCCTGAAGGCTGCTACCTACTCTACTAATGCATAAGGCTAGATCTGCTTGAAAGTATTAAAATGTCCTATCACATTTGAACATAATACAAAAGGTTTGAAAACTATGCATATCTTTTGATTCAACAATAATACTTCTAACAATTAACTCTGGAACTTGTCAAGAATCTTTCTTAAAGTCTTTGCCCCAAATTGAAAACAATCAAAATATCAAAAAAAAAAAAAAAAAAAAAAAAAGGATTTCTTATGATCAAATGATCAGTGATCAAA
Source organism: Tursiops truncatus (assembly GCF_011762595.2). Classification (NCBI taxonomy): domain Eukaryota; kingdom Metazoa; phylum Chordata; class Mammalia; order Artiodactyla; family Delphinidae; genus Tursiops; species Tursiops truncatus. The sequence goes on along the minus strand of NC_047040.1, from coordinate 85,609,581 downwards.
AATCATAATGAAGACTGTTTACTGGCATGGGAAAATGTCTCTACTATTGTGTGACTGCATGAAATGAATGTATTAAAATATATGACGGAATGACTAGATAAACGAGAGAGTGCACATGCACACAGGTAGATATAAATAATCATTTATGGTAGAATTATGAGTGATTTTGTTTTTCTCTTTGTACTTCATTTTATTCTTCAAGTTATCTTCACTGAATATGTTTCAACTTAAAAGAAACTATAAATTTTTCTTAACTTTAGGGAAGGAGGCCAAATCATTTGAAATAACAAACTACTTCCCAATTACTGAAGGCTTACTCCCCTTCAGGAGATTGCAAGTGGTTTTCAAATTATTTTAACTGCTATTGCTATAAGGAAACTTATTAAAAAATAATCATCAAGGGTTAAACTAATGCAGCTAGGGTTAGTCACAAACACTATAATTTGATTTTGCAAATACTGCTTGCCTAATACATGAAATAAAAGTAATACTCAATTAATTTAAAAATGTACTCGAGGGACTTCCCTGGTAGCACAGTGGTTAAGAATCCGCCTGCCAATGCGGGGGACACGGGTTCGAGCCCTGGTCCGGGAGGATCCCACATGCCGCGGAGCAACTAAGCCCGTGCGCCACAACTACTGAGCCTGCGCTCTAGAGCCTGCGAGCCACAACTACTGAGCCTGTGAGCCACAACTACTGAAGCCTGCACGCCCTAGAGCCCACGCACCGCAAGGCAGAGTAGCCCCCGCTCCACGCAACTAGAGAAAGTCCGCATGCAGCAACAGACCCAACACAGCCAAAAATAAATAATTTTTAAAAAATGTACTCTAATTATTAAATAATTATAAACAGATCAAGATCTTTATTTACTATATATAAGAAATCTGGAGCTGTACTTTGACAGATCGTGTTAAGAACTAAAATATTATTTTGGTACTTATGGTTTTGAATAGGAACATGGGTAAGTATAGCACAAACTCAAAGTTTCAAAGTTCAAGTGAAATGTCAAAATTAATTGGAGCCGTAAATAATTAGGTATGCGTCTTGAAATAAGGGGAAATATTTAATTAAGGTGAATAAAATTGAAAGAACTTCTAGTTTCACACTTAATTTCCAAAGTGTCTGTATTAAGAAAGAAGAAAAATGTTATTGCATTATCATCCATATGTGTTACACATGTTTGAAAAAAGAAAGAGACTCATTGGCTATCCAACTACTAGAGACACCGTCCTGCAACATTAAAAGACTGTCTCCTCTCATAACCACTCAGATCGTTCCTATATTTAGATACATGCAATAGATGAATGGATACTCAATAAATATTCACTGGATACTTGATAAAGTTGAATTTTATGACATGTGAATTCTATCTCAATAGAGCTGTTATTTTTAATTAATTAATTAATTAATATTAACTCAATGGCAACTCAGGCTTAGTAGAGAAGTATTTTCAAATGGAGCCTCCAAGTTCTAGTACTTTTTACAATTTAAACACCATGTTTCATTTTCAAGTAGTAAGAAATAACTCTATTATTCCTGGAATTGTTTTCCAATGTAACTGTTTCATCATATTTCATTTTTAAAACCATCTATACTGAAACACTTCACTTATAAATGTAGAAAGAAAACAACCTACCACTAAAAGTATACAAATAATTAAAAATTAACCTCCAGAAAACACAAAAATACTAATAAAAATATGAAACATGTAAATGAAAAATTAGAGCCAAGCTTATCATTCCATCTATTTTTAAAGGGACACTAAGAATACACCTATCAATATATAACTTTCCATATTTTAAAACAAGCACGAACTTGATATGAAGAAGAAATCCTAACCCTAGGAAAGCGCCACGTGGCGTTTTTTAACTTTATTGCCAATTTGTTGACTCTCTGTCCCAGAGCAGATCACCTCCAACATTAGTACTCTGACCTTACAGAAAAGTGACAGATAAAGTTTATGGTGAGAAAAAATGAGTTTCTATGGGTTTCCAAATGGGAATTCTTATGACACCAAAAGCCATATAATAATATTGATTTTGAGGGCTTCCCTGGCGGCGCAGTGGTTAAGAATCCGCCTGCCAATGCAGGGGACACAGGTTCAAGCCCTGGTCCGGGAAAATCCCACATACTGCATAGTAACTAAGCCCGTGCACCACAACTACTGAACCTGCGCTCTAGAGCCCGTGCTCCGCAACAAGAGAAGCCACCGCAATGAGAAGCCCGCGCACCGCAACGAACAGTAGCCCCACTCTCTGCAACTAGAGAAAGCCCCTACACAGCAACGAAAACTCAATGCAGCCAAAAATAAATACATAAAATAAATAAAATTTTTTTTAAATAATAATAATATTGATTTGATAGCTAAGTTTTTTACTGCCAAATTACAAGCTTCAGATTTCTGGAAAAATATCCAAGTGAATTTGCAGTAAAATACAATAAAAGAGAAGGCTAAACTCATGATCAGCAGTCTAGATTGCTTTGTAAACTTTAAATATACATATAAAATAATTTTTTTAATCAGGTCTTTTTTAAAGTTTTCAGTATCTCAAGACTGACATTTTTTACTTTGGGACTGACTGATGCTCTTCCAGACATTTATCCAAAGTCAGTCATAAGCTCACACCTTTCTGAGAAAATATAAACAAGGATTATTTTCTTGTAAAACCATCCTCAAAAATTAATTAGAATATTCAAAATATTCCATTCTCACAAATGAAAATAAGTTGCTTGCTGAAATGACAGTCTTCCATTTCACTGCCTTAAAAATTAAGCTGGCATGGATAATAAAAGTGTTTTCTAACTGAATATGCTTGGCATTCAAATATTTTTAAAACAAATACTAATCCATAATTAGATTTCACAGGCACAGTCTATAAAAAATAGAATTTGTTTTTATTTTTCTGAGAGCAATATTAATGATTTGATATCATAAAAGTTGTAACAATACCATTGCTTGCATAAAACAATAAACAAACCCGCAAATGAATGTTTACTTTCTTTTTCAGTCTAATTTTTACCAATCATTCATTTAGCAAATATCTATCGTGCCTGCTACGTGCCCATCACTGTTCCGGGTACTTGGGGATAAACTGGGCAACAAAACAAACGTTCCTGTTATCATAAGAAATTTCTTTCTAATTGGAGTAAAACGACAATCATCAAGTAAATGTATATCAGATGGTGGCATGTACTATAAAGAAAAATAACACAGGGTAATGGAGAATAAGGGCTGCTGAGGATGGGTTGGGGAAGGGCAGGATTTTATATGGAGTTGACTGAGGACGCTTCACTGATGATGAGATGACATGTAAACAGAAACCAGAAGAAGAGAGGGAGGAGGCTCTGCAGACCTGGATCTAAAGCCTTCCAGGCAGCAGGCACAGCAAGATACTGAGATGGAATATGCTTGGCATGTGCAGAGCGGGAAGGTCTGTGTGACGGCAAAGCATAAACGAATTTGCTTTATTCAACAAGCATTTATTGAATGATTACATTCTGAAAATTAGGCTAAGTGTTTTGTGATATTAAAATGACCCAAATATAGTTTCTGGACTCAAGCCTGGATATAATTATAATACAGAGTGAAAAATGTTATTAACCAGTTGAACTGGTTCTCAAAGAGGGACCAATAGTAAGTTCTACTTCAAGAAGATGAACCAAGAGCCTAGGAAGTACAGCGGCCAAAATCCCAATTACAAAGAAGAACTGAAGAAATGTGCAGATACTCTTGGTTCATTCAACAACCATTCAACTCTTTTCTCCTTTTGCTTTCTTCTATTGTAGAATTCAGGCTAAAATACTTAGTCTCCCAGTTGTGGGCAAGACTGTTCCACAGTCTTCCAAAATGACATAGTGGAAAGAAGGCTCAAAGTTGGAAAGCACCCACTATTAGGAGCCAGGACACTGCTGCACAACTCTGAACAAGTCAACAACCTGCAGGGCTTTTAGCTGACCCACCCCAGGCCTCTGGTATCAGGCCCTCCCCTCCCAAGCCCTTCTGCCCTCAGCCTCCCTTATCGTCCTCAAGCTCAACAACATTTAATGTCTTCCATTCGTCCTCTGAAATTTACAGGTACCTTAGTGTCCATCCTCTCAAAAACCTATGATTATTTCTACCTAAGAAAGAAAATTACTTAACAAGAAACAAGACCTCTTACAATTTGGTCCCAAGTTCCTTTTTAGCCTCAATTCCTATCACTGCCACAGGCCTACCATTACTCCAAACACAACAGACTCCCTGCCATATATCAAACATTCCATATACATTCCCACCATCAAGCACTGCTAGTGCTACTTCTTCTTTCTGGAATCCTTTCACCTTTACTACCTGTCACATTCCTACATATATACAGTTCAAGACTGCACTGAAATCCCATTTCATCCATGAAGGTTTAAGTCAACTTCTTACCCATATTCAGCCCATCAGAAGTAATTACTCCTTCCTCTGTAGTAGTAACACCAGCTTGGCTTACACCCCAATAAGAGCAGCTTCCACAATCCTACTTATACTACCGTTGTACAGTATATGTGTGTGTCTTCCCAACCAGATTTTGTTTCTCTGGCAGCAGAGTTTGTGTACAATTCATATTTATATCTATGCATAATCCAAGCAAAGTACTTTGTATGCCAGGCATTCAATTAATGTGTTTCAAATTCTCGTCAATAGACTACAAGAAGCCCTCGCAAAAGGCGAGGGGGCAAAAGAGGTATTCCTGAATTGAAGATTACGGCAGCATTATACAGTGAACTGTCCAGCAATCAGCTATTCAAGTAAGTTCTAAATCATTGCAGGTATCATTGAATGAGGACAAAGACAACAAAAAGTAAACCATGAGTGCTTATTGGGCAGCATAAAATTAAAGAGGAATGGGGAAATGCAAAGCCTAAAGCTACCTATATTAGGAAGTATTACCAAGGGATACTCAAACAATTCATTTAACAAATATTTACTAAGTGCCTACTTTAGGCCAGACACTCTATTAATTGCTGAGAATACAAAGGTGAAAAATAGTGAGAAAGGGCTGAACTTTTACAAGCAATATTTTTAAGTGCAAAGTGTTGGCCTATAAATTATTACTTCCTGAAGTATGACCAAAACAGCATCTTAAGGACCAAGAGACTGACTATGGATACCCAATTCCAAATCTAGAAAACTATATTGACTAAATTGTGATTATGTAGGCACTCTCTCCCAGGACTGCTTCTGAATGTTAAAAGGGCCTCCTCTATTTTCAGTGACTATAAACTGCTCAGATAGAAAATTTGAGTTCCAGATACTTGAATACATTCCCTGCTCTGAGATAAGTTCTATCCATGCACAGGTTGTTTTAGTAATTAAGGTGCCAACAACCCTGCCGTTGTGAATGAAAAGGGAGGAATTTATTAAAAGAGTGCTATATAGGGGATGTTGTATGGGAGATAGTGGATAGTTGTTTGCTTTGTCCCCTGAGGTCAAAATAAAAGAAACAGAATGAAAATACAACAAAAGGGATTTAGGTTAGACATAGGAGGAGTTGTGAAGCACTGATTCACACTACCAAGTTATACTCTGAGCCATTTGTTCTGCAGATTTTGAAAAAAGAGATAGCCTGCTTTCTTCTTAGTTTAGGGCAAAGCAAGCAGATGTAAAGATGACTTCTTAGGGTTTCTTTCAGACATGTTTTTCTATTGTATGTAACCATTTGCATGCACAGTGGAAAAATACGAAGCTACCATTCTAAGAATTAAAAGAAAGAATATAGCCAAAATGCCATCTAGGATAAATTCTGATTTAGTGTGCTCTTAGCCATAAGGCTTCCAAGGATCTAATAACTCCTCCTTATAAGTCAACATCAATAATATAAATTATTGGGGGCTTCCCTGGTGGCGCAGTGGTTGAGAGTCCGCCTGCCAATGCAGGGGACACAGGTTCGTGCCCCGGTCCGGGAGGATCCCACATACCACGGAGCGGCTGGGCCCGTGAGCCATGGCCACTGAGCCTGCGCGTCCGGAGCCTGTGCTCCGCAATGGGAGAGGCCACAACAGTGAGAGAGAGGCCTGCATACCGCAACAACAAAAATAATAATAATATAAATTATCAAATGACTTATTTACCTCATTAATAAACTCAAATTGCTTATTTCTTCAAAAACTGAAGTCTTAATATATGAGAACTACAAAATATCCTTGTTTAAACAATAATCTATTCATGGAGTTAAAAAGAAATTATATTTTTTTATTTACCCATGAATAACTTGCTCCAACAAAAATATTGGTACTAAGTCATTTTGAGGATCTTTCTATAACCCTTATAACTGAATATCGTCTACTCAAAATGACTTTGACATCTTTACATTGATGTCCCCTTAGCAATAATGAACAATTTTATAAAATTTAATCCACAACCCTCAGAAATTAAAAATATGACTATGCCCTTTACATGTATAAATGATTTATACCAATTATATTAACAAATATATTTCTTAGTACTTATTCATTCATTTAACAAGTGTTTTATTGAGGGTCTATCTAGGCACTGTGCTGAGTGTAGTAGGGACACCAAGATGACCTAATTAGAGTTTCTGTCCTTAGTCATAGAAACATAACCTCACAATACCAAAACACATGTACTGGATGTCAAAAGGGAACAAACATCAAGTTGCTTTTTTTTTTTTAACAAATTTATTTATTTATTTATGGCTGAGTTGGGTTTCTGTTGCTGCGTGTAGGCCCTCTCTAGTTGCGGCGAGCGGGGGCCGCTTTTCGCTGTGGTGCGTGGGCTTCTCATTGCGGTGGCTTCTCCTGCTACGGAGCATGGGCTCTAGGTGTGCAGGCTTCAGTAACTGTGGCTCGCAGGCTCTAGAGCGCAGGCTCAGTAGTTGTGGCGCACGGGCTTAGCTGCTCCGCAGCATGTGGGATCTTCCCTGACCAGGGATCGAACCCGTGTCCCCTGCATTGGCAGGAGGATTCTTAACCACTGCGCCACCAGGGAAGCCCAGCAAGTTGCTTCTGATAAATGGAATACTTATAACTGGAATGGAATATTTCCTGCCATATCAATAAACAAAGGATGCCACAGTCATCAACGATTGCAACCCTCTGGTGTGAGCTGGTGAGCCCTGCGCAGACGCAGGGCTGAAAAGAACACCTGCCATCTAGCAGCCATCAGACTGCGGCCACTCCCTACAGTGAGCCCTAAGGAAACTCAGGATGTGAAAATACAGGATACTGGCCCCAGGTAGCTGAGGTGCATATCAAAGGAATGATTTCAGTAAGCCCAGATTCTCAAATCTTCCCGTACATAGAAAAGCGCTAAAGTCCTTGAGATATCTGGTTTTCTTTAATTAACAGTAATCTTTTGACATTCCGACTACCTGCCCTTTTGTTGCAAAACTCCTATATATCCTGGCTCCTCCCCTCACCTCCTTGGAGCAGTTTCTCAGAGTTATCTGAAATGCTATCTCCCGGGCTGCAGTCCTCATTTTGCCCCAGATAAAACTTAACTCGCAACTCTCACGTTGTGCTTTTTTTTTTTTTGCGGTACGCGGGCCTCTCGCTGCTGTGCCCTCTCCCATTGCGGAGCACAGGCTCCGGACGCGCAGGCTCAGCGGCCATGGCTCATGGGCCTAGCCGCTCCACGGCATGTGGGATCTTCCCAGACTGGGGCACGAACCCGTGTCCCCTGCATTGGCAGGCGGACTCTCAACCACTGCACCACCAGGGAAGCCCTGTGCAATTTTTTAAGTCAACACTTTCTACAAGTACCCGGGAAGTTCAAAGGTCCAAGCAACTAACTATACAAAAAGAACTAAGGAAGTATGGCAGATAACTTTAGGATGGATCAGTTGACACTCATTCCAATTCTCCTTCTCCCTGCCTTCCTCCAAAATAAAGGCTAGAAAGCTAAATACTTTTTATCTCATTCTAGAGGTAGTTAGGTGACACACTTTTGGCCCCTGAGATGCAGGCAGAAGTCCCCAGGAGCGGGCCTCTCTTTCTAAAGAAAAAGAGAAAGTTCTCCATGAAAACTAGGCTTCTGGGCTCCCTTTACTTTTCTTCCTGCTTCAAAGTAAACACAATTTCTATAGGTACAAAAGTCATCTGTGGAATAAGAAGCAAGCATTACGTGCTAAGGATGATGGAGAAGGATGATGTTACCTGGCCCCCTGATGAACTAACTGCCTCCCGACTTCTTACGCCAGGAGACAAATAAAACCCTTACTCATTTAAGTCACAGTCAGTAAGATTTTCTACCACTTGGAGCCAGAGGCATTTTTACCATTAAAAGAAAGCTACAACAAAGAGGAGATGTTTGAGTTGGACTATGGGTCCTTCTTCCTTAATTCAGCTGTTATCTAGTCCTTTCTAGCTAGAGGAATTAAAAACAATTTTGAATTTTCATGTCCACAGTTTTACTATAGTATTCTGTAATCCAGATTACTTAAATAAACATGTTCTAACTCTTCCACGGAAATACATCTATTGCATAGTCATTACAAGATTTTTTATTTATTTCTTTTCCTAACTGAAACCTTCAATCCCCCCAAACCTATAAAATAACATTTCTTATAGCATGATATAAATCATTCATGTATGTAATATACACATACAAATAAACAGCTTAAGAAAGGGGTAAGAAATGAGAAGGAAGAGAGAGAAGGAAAGAGGAACCTAGCTTATTTGAAAGTATAAACTATGTTTTTCAATTTTGTGAGCATCTTAAAAAGTATCTTCATAATAAGTTAAAGACCTCAAGATAATAGTATTTTTAAAATAGGAAAGACTCCCGGCAACTTGAAATCAGTGTCTCTGTTTCTGAAAAAATTTCAAACTTGAAAAATACATATCCAACAAGTATTCTTCATCCAATTTATCACTAGCATTATTATATCATTGCCATATCCCCCCATCTCTATTAGCCTCCCTAAGGTAGTAATCTGTCTCTCTAGGTAAGTTTCAGTTGGACATATTTTAAATGTGTACTGTTCTTGAGATAGTTTCAATTGTACACTGCTAAAAAGATTCATTAATTTCAACCACCATCAACTCCATATGCCACACATACTTTTTTTCTGCCTTTTTTGTTCAAATATATTTCACTGTGGCCATTCAGAGGAAAATTACACATTCCAATAACATTTGAGTTCCTCTCCGTTACCCTTTCAGTGGCTCAGGGTAATGATAGAGTAAAGAATCATGTTCTTCACAGGCTCTCCTTTTTTTTTTTTTTTCCATTTGGTAGAATTTCAGCTTCAAATCCCTTGTGCCAAAAAGCAATGGGTAATGTCTAATGCTCTTCTCTAACAGTAGTACTTTGGAGGGAAGGGGAGAGAAAGTCAGGAGAAATCACTCACTTTCCCAGCTTTTAAAGAGTCTTAGCATATGGAAAAAGCAATCTCTTATCCTATTTTCCTAAAATAGAATTACAGAATCATAATAGGTAAAGGGGCCAGAGGAAGAGGAAAAAGAATTAGAAAATTTTACAAATATCTCTGAGTATGGGTAATGGCTAAAATGATGAAACTATTGATAGTTCTAGCCCTAAATTCCCAGCGAAATCAGTCAAAAAAAACAAAAAACAAAAAACCTATATGTTCATAAAACCTGGGGCTTATATATTCCTTGGCACTGTTTACAGGTAGAGACTTCCTCTGTAAAATAGATAAAAACTACATCTCATCTTCATGAGACTGCAAGAATGGGAGAAATAAAGATACTAAGCATAGTCAGATAACATAAATGCCTTCATTTTAAAACCAACATTCAAAGACAATCGACTACAGTCCATATGAACTCAAAAGAAAATTCATAGAATAAGTCTCCTTTGTTTACGTCATCTCAACTTCAATTTCATCTGCAGTTATCTCCTTTAAAGCAAATATTTCTAGGGCCCTTACATGATAGGAAGTCCTTTTTCTCAGGCCCATTTTTATTTGGTTATCTTTTTAGGTGCACTAAAGATTGAGTTTACAATAAGCTGAACAGACAGCGTACAAAAGGCTTTTAGAACTATACCATATGGTCCAGGGAAGGGAACAATCTGGACGATCCCCATTTCAATCTGCAAGCTTGTCCACCTCTATAACACATTATACTACTGTAATAAAATATTAAGATGGAAATGTAAAAGCAAAACTAGTCTATCTTTAGCATTACCAGGCAACCACACTTCCAAAAATTAACTGATAAACTTAATAAACATTTAATTTATATTCTGAAATTTTGGTATGCAACACCAGGCATACAAACCTAGGCCACTATTCACTAGAAACAATATTTCGGCAGGGATATGTGTGGGTATTCAACTTATGCTTCAGAAATTTGGAAGAAGAAAAAAACACAAAACACTTTTACGGGGGCATATTGGCAGGGGCTGATGTAACAGATGACACATTCTTGGAAATCAAATAAAAGCAATAGGGAAATACCCATTGTTGCCTGCTGAAGGCCTAATCACATGGACACAGCTGGAACCAATGTAGATCATTCATTAATAAAATTGTATTGTAGTAGCCACTTTTTGATGCATTTCAATTACTGCTGTAGCCAAATCTCTGAATTTCTTTGTTCCATGTTAGTAAGATTGTTTGAATGCGAAATATGAGAAGATTTAGAACAGGGGAAAAAAAAAAAACCTGCTCTCATGCTAAAAATGAGACTAGCTCAAAAAGCTAAATGTCACTTTACCTTGCAATCTACTTACTCTATCAGCAGCTTAAAATATGCAGCGTAAACCTGAAAGGGGGAATTCATATGGTACTATGGATAAAAAGTGAGCAGTGTGAGATGCCACAGAAAACATATGAAATACTTGTGAAAGTATTCTACAGAATTATAAGATGTCGGGCAGGAGGAATTAAAATGTACCAAAAACTAAGGGGAGAATCAAACAACTGAATTAAAACATACTCTTTCATGTAATACTCTCTAATGACTTTTAACACTGAAGTATGTACTATACGCCTCAGGGAAGGTCACTCATATTTTTGACCACATAAACTTAGAAATCACTATTTGTCATTATATGTTACCAATATTTGATATCAAACAGCACCTACCCAGGAGTTAGGTTTAAAATCTGTACTGATATTCAAATGAAATAAAATACTGGCTATAATTATAAACATGGTATGTAATATAATAAAGTCCTGGTTAAAATAATAAATTTGGTATTTATCCAATTTTGCTGGCATCTGTTAATAAATTTATTTTTCCATGTTTCTACAAATATAATGATTAAGTTTCTATATCATAATTTCTGCAAACTGCATAATATCAAACTATAAAGACGTAGCAGCCTTGATATGTGTCCTGAATTAAACAAAACTGTAGTATTTATTATTTGCAAAAATGAAAAACTCAATAGCATTTATCAAAAACATTGCTCAAACATTATAGGTCTTAAATATATTTCTACTATGCCTCTGTGTACAGTTAGAATAAACAAATAAATAGGACAATTCATGTTTCAATTCCTAACTCATTGAAAGATATATTCCTACCACAAAAAAGATAAAGGGCTTAACTGCAAATAAAAATTATACCAATGGAGAAAATGTACTTAAAGTCAATAAACAGTATTCAATATACAATTAACATTCAACATATGTGAACATACAGAAGGAAAGAGTTTTTATCTGTACCATCTTTAACCTCCAATTCTAATATTAAAAAACCTTTGTAAAGCAATTATACTCCAATAAAGGTGTTAAAAAAAAAAAACAAAAAACCTTGACACAAAGGACTCAAGACAGTCATGCACTTAACTGGACCAAGAAGAAAAAACAATTTCACTGGCATTCCTTCTCAAAAACATCATCATTCTTAAGCTTAAAATGTTGACCTAAAGATTTAATTAATATAACTTAACAAGCACCTCACTCAGATTCATTTTAGCTGCTCTACAGAAAAAGCCACTTAAATACAAGTTTAAAAAAAAAAAAAAAACAGCATTGGAGGGACTCAAGAATCACAGCATTTAATACACATGCATTATACATACAAATCAATTTGAGTATTTGTTTGTTTTGTTAAAGTAATAAGCCAATATGTTGCTGAACCTGTCTTGAGAATGAGAGAAAATAACAGGTGAGATTATTTAATGCATACTTCTGATATACCTGTTTTACAAATCCTTTTAATTATTTTAAAGCATTTTTTAAATTAAAAATCTCTGGAAAAAAAAAGAACAACTGTTAGATTGCACAAGTTTGTTTTAATGTATTCGTAATAGATATATTTTCCAGCATATATGGGATACAAAAATGTTTCACATTCATCATTCTAACACAAACCACTGTTTTCTTTCTTTTTAGTCACATTTGTTACACATTTACAAAAATACAGGAGTTTTTCCTCCCAAAGTAATTTTCTCATTGCTAGAAATCATTGACAATTTTAAAAATAAAAATCAGTCAAAATAATATCAATCTCCTCCTAAGAAAACAAATTCTGCCTATTTAATTATTTGTATCTTGATTGTAAAACACTAATTTTTAAAGTAGATCACATGAAAGTAAATCATTTGTTTTGCTTAATACAACAGAAAACACATTTACATTTTGAGGAACATTCTACGAAATTTCATAGAATGTTTGCTCATAGTGAAAATCTAGTCTCCTCTTCAAATCATCACTTAAAAATCATAGTGCTACATTTCCACGTCCCTTGTAATAATAGGTCACTAATTACAATTTAGAAAACATTGGGAAACTTAAAAAATGCTTTTGTGTTTTACCTTGCATTTTGATTTCAAAGGAAAAAAATTTTAATGCACATCCTTGTATTTAATGGAAGCTCACTTGCTTATCTAGCTACACTTATCAGACATTCCAAAAATGAGTACTCAATCTATAAAAGATATGAACTGACTCTGAGTCTGACAAAAATAGAAAACAATAGCAAGCTTTTTGGTCTCAACAAAAGATAGCTTGGCAAAAAAATCCATGTAATATAAGCAAATATTACTCAAGAGTTTCAATTCAAATAATAAGCTGTGAAGCAAGACAAGATTCCTACCAATCAAAAATACTATGTCAACATGACGAAAGTTAGCAATATTCAGAAGGGTTTTCTGAAAAGTATGGCAAAAATGCAACTGTGAAGGAAATCTCTAGGAGAGCTGGAAAAGGCAAATTTAGCACAAGCTTCTATAAGGAACAATGCCATTTAGTAAATGTGGAAGTTGTGAGGAGAATGATGTCTCTATTTAAGAACAAGTTTTTTTTTTCATGATGGTGTTTTACGTGAAGAAAGAGGAAGACGAGGGAAAAGAAATGGTATAAGTAGGAAAAACTAAGGCTGCTTGCTTTCCTTCAGTGAGGCTGGGAGGGTCGACCCTCTGCCTTATGAAAACCACTGCCAGAACCAAGCTACACAAAACATTTTGGCTGCCAGCCTAGAACAGTGCCAGGCTGTTTTTTATTTTTGCGCTAGGCTCCCTCAATTGAGACAGTGTGGGATTGTCACTTTGATGCACATAGAGAACAAAGAATAATATAGTACAGAGGGGGGGAATTTATTTTGCCCCTTTAAAGTCAGGTTAGCATTTTGTTTTCTTTGACAGGTCTTGAAAAGACCCAAGAAACAAAAGTTATGCTGAAGAATGGATCAATTGCCTAAAGAAATTAGCGTGAGTACAATATTGTCGACAGTTTAAAAGCCATTTGAGATTAACATTTTTAAAAAATCAGACTTAAAAGGGGTCCAAGTCATATATTTACCTGTTTAAGAGGCCAGAGACCAAGAAGTACATGATACACCATCACTTAATCTTGTTTAAAATCTGAGAGTATGAAGGAAGGCCATAAAATCTCACAAAAAAAGAACTAATATAAGTATTATAATTTTTAGGTCACTATTCAGAGGCAACTTTCTCAGCTGCTATTGTGAACTTGAGTTCTCCAAAATTAAATAATCTGATTAAAAGATTATAACATTAGAATCTGAATATTGTATGCCTTTTCAGGGAAAGAGGTGATAAACGATTGAAAATGTTTGAAGGATTAAACCACAAATCATCTATGAAGTTGCCACAGACACAAACAGGAAAACCGTCTCTTCTATCCTATTCAATTCTGTACTAGAAGCAAAGCTAACACAAATGAGAAAACCAAGTGTGTGCTGCTGCAAGCTTCAACTAAATCTACTACCTGAATCTGGAGACCAAAAACACCAATAAGCCATTAGCTCCTAGAGGTATGACCTTTTTCTCTCTAATGCACAAGATAAGTAGAGGTAGAGGTCCATTTTCTACAATCCAAATGAAAAGAAAGAATGAACTGTGACAAGCCCAGATCCCATGCTGGCATATTTTACACTAAGCTCAGCATCATCTAGAAGCAGTATGCTTCTCCCTGCCAATCAGGGGGGGAAAAGAAGTTGTGAAAACTACTACAGCGTGGATGAATAGCACCAAAGGTCTACGAGTCCCTTCCTCCTGCACATCTCCACTGAATCAGCTGTGAAAAGAAGACCAACGGCTGTTACAGAAATAGCAAGAACTAAAGCACTTGCCTCAGATGTTACACATAGAGGCATGGAGCATTTACCACCTAAGCCTATCTAATTTCTGCCAAAATGATCCCCTGCCCAGTTTTGTTCATAGCCACAGATTCTGATAGCAAGTCACGATCAGTGATGGGAAAGGCAACAGGGGAGGGAGAACATGGGGAAGAAATCCAGAGAGAACAGTGGCCAAACTCCAAACAATATACACGCTTCTCTTACTTAAATTAGTGCCCATGCACAATACTTTGGGACAACAAAACCTGTGATAAAGGTTTCAGGTACGATGATTTGCTCTGGGTGGCAAGGGTAAGTCTGCCATATAATCAAAAAAAAAAACCATTATTTTCCTCCTCACAGTTCTCCTTTTGCATTTCCTTTCTTTCCTCTAGGATATACTGCTGATGCTATTACCGCATGGGACACTGATAGTTGTAGGCAAGGCATTCATGTATTGCCAAAGTGGTCCAGAGAGTGATGTCTGGCTGGCTTTAATTCAGCAAGGAATATGAGGCAAAAGCAGGAAGCAAAAAGAATGAAAGGTATAGAAGAAGCCAGGGTATAGCCTGTGTTTTCTGTTTATTAATGATGCAGATGAAATGGGGGGAAATCTAGAAAAAGCAGCCAAGCCAAGTGAATTACAAAGAAAGATTAAAGGAGCTAAATGTGTATAACTTGGCTGACAACCAAAGAACAATATGAGAGCTGTCCACAACTCTCCAAAGTATATACAAAAAAGAAGAGCAGGGAATTTTTATTTACTATTGAAGTGTGAATATATGAAATAATAATGAGATAAAATAAAAATAAAGAAATCTGACTTCAAGTAGCCAAGGAAGTGATCTGGTAAAACTTAAGAAAGGATATGCTTCCTCCTCTTTAGAAATATTTATCATCTATTTAGAAATATTTATCATCTACTGACCCACACTGCAGTAAAGAGTAGATAATAGGAAATGACCACATAATGCCAGAGGACTTAATTCATGGAGAAATAAAAATGAAGTCCCATTTGCTTACCTGATGATCCAGATTTACTGATGTCTCTCTTTACATATGTCTGATCTGGCTAATGAAGAGATATCTGTGAAATCACAAAGGACATAGTTAGGTTGGTATCTTCAAATTAAGCCCAATCTGAATTCTGAATCCTGACCTGGACAAGAGTTTACTTAAATGATCTAGTAGTCTGATTCTTGGATATTCTAAGAGGGGAAAAGAACCTCTAAGAACAGAAATACTTTGAGTCTTAACTAAGAGCTTTTTTCAGTCTTTCCAAGGATTTCCCAAATTAATTATGACTCAAAAAAATAATAATAATTCAGATTAGAAGTCCTTCACCTTGGTATATGGACAGCCCTCAGGAGTCTATGCACTCCTGAATGATATATGAAAAATGTGTGGGTTTATGTAAATGTGTATGTCTCTGGGGAGAAGGTCAATAATTTACGAGATTTGCAGAGAGGTCTATAATCCAAAAAACTGTGAAGAACCTGTGCTGAGTATAGTCTAAAATCTCAAAGGCAGGTTGGAATGCATATAGATAATCAATCCAGGTTTGGAAAACAATGGAGGTGCACAGACACTTGCAGATCTGGGGTAAACACCTTAAGAACACTACTTTCTGGGAGAACATAACATCAAGTTTAAACTGTTACTTAACTTACACAGCCCTATGTTCTCTGCCTGCCATACACAGTGAAGAGAATGATGGGTGGATATTCTGACTCTCCTGTTCTGTATATATTAAAGTCAGAATCCTTAGGTATATCAACACTGACAGGGTCAGAACTAACAGAGCAACTCATCCAAAAAGAATCCTATATGACAAGCAAAAAGAAGGAGCTATCAAAGCAGTAAGAAATGTGGCTCCCAAACAGTTTACACAGCACAAAATCACAGGATTAGCCAAACACATCTCCTAAAATAATTATTCAAAACAGTAATCAGAGTCAGAATAACCTACACCAGAATAAAAAACAGGTTGGAGAACCTTCCAGACACCAACTATGAACAAGATGGGAAAGCATTCACAGCTAGAGAGAGGATCTGGAGCTGAGGTGTCACCAAAACAACAACAATAAACAAACACTGAGAAGACATAAATCAAGGAAAGAGAAAAAAAAAGAACAAAATAACTCGAGATGGCTTATTTCACATAATGACTATAGAGTATATTCTCTCAAAGAAAACAGTGTATTTAGACATTCACCTCCTGAGCATCTCCCTGGCATCGCTCTGGTGCTGGGAATTCATCAGTGAACAAGACAAACAAAGCTTGCCCTGCTGGAGCTTAATTTTGGGGAGGAGAGGAAGGATGATGGGAGACAACTATATCAGCAACATCATTTCAATGTGTGATACATGAAAGAAAACAAATAAATAAGATGATGTGACCGAGACATGCAAGAACGGCCTACATCTATCTAGTACATCACAGAGATGCTCACTCCAATCCTCAAAGTTAGTCAGGGTCGTAGAGAATTGAGATGGGGGAGGGACTGTAGGGACAGCTAGTCAGACCTCTTCATTTCAGAGACAAAGAATCACAACCTCATTATTTCCGAACATCAAAATACACACACCTGGACTGAGTTAGGATTTTATGATACACGCTCTGTCTTTAGAAGAGAGGATTGAGAACAGGTACTGAACAGCATTCCTGAAAACCTGGCTAAGGATACTGAATACTTCATACCTTTAATATTTAATAAAGAACCACATTCTATCCAAATTCTTGGCAAGTTCCATTCAATTAAAAGAATTTTGTTTTTTGCTTCTACAGACAAATCTGATCAATTTCTGCTGTCAAAAAAAGGCTACCCAAGGTCATGTTCTAGGCCTCAAACCTAGGCAATCTGGCTCCAGGATCCCAAACTCTCATCACTACTTTTTGCAGACTCTACAGAAGTAAAATTTAAAAGAACAAAACAGCCTTAGGTGGCTCCCAATATTCTTAAATTTATACACTCAACTAAGACCAGAAAAAGTCAAATTAAATAAAACCAAGTGTGATGAAAATTTAGAAGCAAAACTAGGAGAGGATAAGAATGAAATAATGAAAGAAGACACAAAAGAGTCATCTGCTCTGAGCCTAAAGCATCCAAATGAGAATTTCTCAGGAATAGGAAAACATTACCATGTGGACATGAAAACTATATGGGCCTCAGAAATGCGGTATGCCCACTGAGGCCACAGAGGAAAGTCAGGCTTTGATTCATAACCAGGGAAACTTCCAAAGACTTCCATGTAATTCTGCTTCACAAAGCTCTGTGTGTGTGTGTGTGTGTGTGTGTGTGTGTGTGTGTCTGTGTGTCTGTGTGTCTGTGTGCATGCACATATGTATGTGGTATGTTAGGGAGATGGATTGGTTCTTAAAAGAATTTCAATGTTTATAAAAAACTTACAGAAATAATTCCTATCTGAATAGGGCTATACAGCCTATATATTTAAATGCAGTTTCACACTTTTTTAAAAAACTTCCAAAATATAAAGCTCACAAGGTAAATATATAAATAAAAACATGGGAAAAAATAAATCTGCATATTGATTATATATGTATACGTATGTCTAGAAGGAGGCACAAAAAAACAATAACACTGGTTCATGTGTATAAAGAACGTGAGTGTTAGGGACTGAGGTATAGGAGGAGAGATTTCATATCCCTCAAAATTATATTTTTCCAATTTGAACCAAGTAAACAGTGATAATTCAAAAGTTTTAAAAACAGGGAACTCTACTCAATACTCCGTAATGATCTATATGGGAAAATAATCTAAAATAGAGTGGATATATGTATATGTATAAGTGATTCACTGTGCTGTATAGCAGAAAGTAACACAACATTGTAAATCAACTATAATCCAATAACAAATTTTTAAAACAGAAATAACAAAAGAAAATTTTAAGAATAGTCTTGAAGTTCAAAAATAAAAATAAAATAATATTGAAGAGGAAAAGGGTATGGAAATCTATCTATTCATATATATATATATATATATATATATATATATATGCATAGAGGGGTCCTTGCTGGTAGAGGAGTTGGGACTTCAGCCTCAGTGAAAGACTCTAGCTTTCCACCTTCACACATCATCATCAACCCTGCCCTCCACACCTCACAGTCCACCACCAGAAATACACAACAAACATGCATACACAGAGGCCATTTCAATTGGTAGATAATGCTGTTCGAATATCCTATCTCTGAGAGCCTAATTGCTTAAAAACATCTAAAAAGACAGACGCACTTTTAAAAAAAGTAAAAAGAATTCTACAAGCTATCAACATAGAAATATATTTCATACCCTTTTTAAATTAAAATAAAAAGTTGTTTAAGAAAAAAAAAATCGGTCAGAGATTCCAAAAGATCAGTGATGCAAAGTTTCCCCAAAGCTAGAAATCTATGACATTATTTGCTTAGCCTATAGTCTCCAACCTAAGAAAGCAACCCTGAGTCCTTTTCTTTTGAATGTGAGCATATTCTATGACATCTGTCATCTCACTGACCAAAAGTGATGCTGCAGACTTCACTGGGCAGCAGTGACCCATTCCTGCCTCCTTGTCCAAGAGAAAGTCTTCCACCCAAAGCTGTAAAGCTGTCAGGGATGTAGTAAGCCCTTTTCTTTAAACTTCTAACAGGTCAGAACTTTTCACAAAATCTACCCCCAAAAAAGGCTTATTCACATTAATTTGCTTTGTGTTGCCATCATTTATTGTCTTCATTTTTAATTTAGTGGTATTTTTAGCCAAATGAAATGAAATAACGGTCAGTTTTTCTCAATCTGTCTCAGCTCTACTCTTCATCTTCTGGGACCCAATTCATGTGATCCTTTAACAACTATTTATTTCACACCAAACTAGATATCTCCCTAAAGCTTACCAATCTAGCCTCCAGGCATATTTCTTAAATAAAAGCTGTAGATCTTTGTAAACGTAAAATTTGCATACTAAAGGAACAAATCAACTATCAAAAGACCTAGTACTATATAGCTGTTGCTCACCTCTAAGCAGAGTTTAAAATTCATTTCAATTTATTATTTTTTTAAAGAAACAGCTATTGACTTTTTCCCTTTGCAAAATACTGTGTTTAATGGCCTAGTTAAATTAGAGGTGATAGTGTGAAGCAAGTGTTTTAAATTGGTAAATTCTAAACCTTTTAATAAAAGCACATCAGTCAGAAGTTTTAATAAGACTCAGCAGGACAGAGAAGAATTAACAGTCTGTAGGTATCAAAAAGGGGTGATAGACAATGATAACCTTAATCATTTGCATAGGGATTTATAATTTCATTGCTTAAAGGTTAATGAAATTATGTGGTATTTTGCCTACTGTTTTTTTTTGGCTATTTTTTTAACATCTTTATTGGAGTATAATTGCTTTACAATGATGTGTTAGTTTCTGCTGTATAACAAAGTGAATCAGCTATACATAAACATATATCCCTATATCTCCTCCCTCTTGCATCTCCCTCCCACCCTTGCCTACTCTTATCCAGTAATGGATGCCTTGGTTCATATACATTTATTGACTGAATCATGTAACAGAAGAAATGACTGAAATATTACCAATTAATCTGCTGCATTTTTTAAATATACTCCTGGGTGCCCAGCTATCATAATCTGTTCTAACCAATAACTGGGTACCCTAAAATAAAAACATAAGGTTTCCAACAGCCTCTCTTCTGAGATGAGAAGAACAAACTCATAATTAGAACTCTAAAAGTACAGTAGGTTGCTAAAGTGATTTTTTAATTAGATACATTCCTTTATTTACTTTGTACTTCAAGTCAACTATTGCTAAATAGTTGCTTCTGCCAAATAGTAACATAAAATACAGATTGATGAGTATATTCAAGACACTGGAGGGTGAAACTGGATGGAGAAATTCAAACAATAGACACAAATAATGAGAAGAGTTGAAGTAATAAAAGAATTCTAGGCTGGAGCAATTGTTTTCAATCATCACGGGACAAAAACAACACAGTACAGTGGCCTTGCCTCACTGAGCACCCAAGAGGTGTTCAAGGCCAGTGCTTTGCTTGGTACCCAGTTCTAATGGAAAATTGCCAAGAGTCTAGCTTTAGGCAGAGTGGCGTTACCTACTCTGGCTGCACAACAGAATCACCTGGAGGGCTTTTTTTAAAAAAAAAAAAAAAGCTGATACTTAAAACCACAGGATCAAAGATTTTGGTTTCATCAACAATTTTTAGACGCTCCCAGGTGATTTCTTACACGTGCAGCTATGGTTGAGAAATACTGCTAGAGGGCACTGGGTCTCAAAGTGTGGTCCCTGGACCAGCAATGGGAGCAACAGCAGCAGCAGGTGGAAACTTACTGGAAATGCAAATACCCAGGCCCCATCCCAGACCTACTGAACTAGAAACTCCAGGGTGGGGTCAGGCAACCTGTATTCTGATGAGCCCTTCAGGAAATTCTGATGTACACTAATGTTTGAGAAACACTGCTTTAGAGTAAGAAAAATCTGGGCTTCAGTCATCTCTCCAGAATTTACTGACTGAACGACCACTGGTCAGCTCTCTAAACCTCACTTTCCTCACCTGCAAAATAATAGAGTTAGCTATGATTTGTAAACATGTATTATGTGCAGAGAATGTGCTAATAAGCACTTTATATACATTAATTAATTTAACACAACAAGCTTACCACGTAGATATTAATATCATTTACACCCGTTGAACATTACAAAGCGAGGAGGCAGAACTGAAATTTGAACTCAAGTCTTTCAAATTCTAAAATCATTGCTCCTTCCCTATTCCACAAAATATGCTGGTCTGCCCTCGCTCCCTCTCTCCCTTCCTCCCTCCCTCCCTCCCTTCCTTCTTTCCTTCCTTCCTCCCCCTTCCCTCCCTCCGTCTTCTCTCCTTCTTTCCTTCACTCCTATCTGTCTCTGTCTATTTGTCTGTCTTTCTCACTTTCTCTGGAAATTTATTTTCCTACTACAAAGCTAGAGATTAACTAGCATGTACCGAGTGACTACTGCCATAGGCCAGAAAGAAAAGGATTAAATTTTTTTTAATTTTAAAATCATAGTAATGACATTACTACATGTAGGCACACATTTTGCAAAATATAGAAACACATATGATTTAATTCTAAAGTGGTAAGTCAAAAACAGAAGAAACTCAGGAGTTCATGAGACTGGAGCTCAGAGACCACGCACGGCATGACGCCAGGAAGAAGTGCAGCTTATTCTGAAACAGGGTGAAAAGTCTGTCCAGAACAGCAGGAGAAACAAATGGTTAGAGAGGAGTAGAAAACAAAGCTAAGTAAGCTCAATGGGTCCAGATTGAGACTTAGAGTTAAGAAATATTTCACTTTAGTAAATATATAAAATCTTTTTTCACACAATATTTTTGACGCACTGATAGTAAAAAGGTAAAGTCAAATCACAGATACTTATTCTAGAAAAAAATCAACCTAGGATTACACTGGAAAAAAATATACAGAAAAAAAGTCATTTCTATTACAGAAAGTGTTCCATATGATCCACCCTTTATTATAGTGTTTGCATGGGCTATTCATATGCATTGCACAGTATTTTCAATCATTCACTAATCCAACCAACACGGACTGCATTGAGTTAGGCATCAAGGATAAAACAATAAATAAGTTACTGACCCAGGGCACATGGAGCATTTATGTAAGAAACAGACTGCAAATGTTTTATGCAACATGTACATGAAGTTATTAGGAATTCCAAAGGCCACTAAAGACAGACCAATTCTTAGGAATGACTTCTGTGAAATTCCTGAAAGTCAATGAGGTATAAACTAGCCAAAACGTTCTACGTATAACATGCAAAAGTACTTTGTTTATGATAGCTAGCATCACGGTCATCAACTTACAAGTGGAGCATCCCAAGTCCCATCCACATTGAGGCTGACTACGGCTAAAAAAGGCAGGCACATGTAAAAGCTAGAGGTAAGCTTTTTAACACATCATTCATTTCACTTTTCCTGAGGAACTAATGAAGAAACTACACTCAGAAACCCACTGGAAGAGTCTACCTATGTATTAATGAAGGAAAACGTGAGGCACAATGGGCTGACCACATTCACTAGCATCTCTGCCAATGATAGTCCAGGGCTGTATAACCTTCTTTAGTTCTACTCTGACAACTCCACGACACACATTTGTCTCTAAGAACCAGTTTAGGAAGCATGTATATCCACCATACTATGCTTAAAGGATGAGGTGCTAGAGTTATTTTGTCTCAGAATAAATCTGAACCAAATTTGCTATGATATTAGAAATTATAGCATTTTTCACACTAAATATATTTAAGGATCATCAGCAATGGATCTTTAGTGAAACCATTTATTAACAACTTACACAAATATAATAATCAAAGAACTGAATCCCAAAGTTAAAAACTACCCAGTAAACCACTAGTTTTTATCCCGCATAGTATCGAGTATATATAGTGTTAAAATTAAAACAATGGTATAAAAAGACTTTCCAAGTACTCTGAGTAATAAATTTCTTTGGCCCCAAAATATCCAATTCATATTTACTACTGTATTTTACTAAAATTCAATCACCTATCATCTCATTCTTTAGTAATATAAACTGTATATGACAAAGTGGTAGGATTAAAAGGTTGGTATATGAGAACAGTTCAATTTTGATAAAAGTGGTTGATATAAAATCATCTTTTAAAATATTCAGACGATGCCATCCAGATATCCACCGGCACTTGGATCTATAAGCCTTAAAGAACTTGTTTAGATTTACTGAAGCTATACCTGCTGTCGAGAAACAAGAAATTGTGAAGGTTGATCAAACACAACTTTGCCTCTAGGATCATGTTAATGTTTTCCACTAACACCATGCTAAAAGTTAACAGTCAATGTAATCCAAAGGTTTCTCTTTACTTCTATATTTAACTCATCACAGGTTTGATCAAGTGTGCAAATCCCTCTGGGCTCAGGGTTCCCATCAAAATGTCTTATAGGAACATTAAAAATTGAATGGGCATAAACAACTCCAACAGTGCGGAGCTCATGACAGCATCCCTGTGATCTTTGTGTTTCATGTGCAACAACACTGGGGAAGTTTGCAAGGGAATCTGAGCAACTAATTACTACCTTTTGCTTGAGGGCAGGTGTTTCAATCTCTACAGGTGTCTAGGCCGCAGCGCTCTGCCTACTTCATTGCCTCCTGAAGACGTTCACTATAACGACTTGCTGAAGCCCTGCAAAACATCTGATAGAATGCTAAACTGTTGGGTGTTCAGGAAGAAACATGTTGTGACTGCTTCTTAAAGATACTGTTAAGGAGAAATAGCAGTTGGAGAGGCTTTACATGGTTTTTGAAAGTATAAGACAGTTAAAAAGTAAATATAAAATTATATCTATCAATCACACACATTAAATGAGGATACCAATGTTGTCTCAATAAGTACAGAAAGTTTTTCAAAGAAAATACTCTTATTTTTTAAACAGGATATAAGAAAGAAAAATCTAGCTAAATAATAATCTTATGGTAGCCCTTTTTTTTTTTTCATTCATGCCAGTGCTGGGTATGCAATTTTGGAAGGATCAAAAAAGATGAGAAGTTATCCACTAAAAGAAATTAGTAAACAAAATAGTCATCTGCTGATGGAGAGGCATATATACCATTCACATGTGATGCCACTTACAGTATTAACATTCCTTAAGGTCTTTCCCATAACACTTCAAAAGAAATAACGCTTAATAATGAAAAGACACACAAACCAGAGAAAAACACCTCCTGCTCTGCTACTTGCTACATGTGTAATCCTGGGCAAGAAACGTAACCTTTCTGAGCTTCAATTTCCTCATGTAATAATAGATAAGACCCACCTCATCAGGGGGTGTTTTTAAATAACAGAATGTCCCTTAACTATTCGAGCCAGAGCTTGACATACAGTAAGTGCTTAATAAATTGTAATTAGCATCATGAAAATTTCTAAATACATTAGTCTGTTGTTCTTAGCAGAGCACTAGCCAATAAAAAGCATCTTCGAAAGTAAAGATTCATCAGTGGTATGCTATTCAAAAATTCGTTATATGGTGCATCTTTTTAAATAAAAATATTTGGCCTTGCTTTTAAGCAGTCAATCAATAAGCAAATACACAACATTTAACTAATTCTTTTTTTTTTAACATTTTTTTTAAAGTAATTTATTTTTGGCTGTGTTGGGTCTTCGTTACTGCGCACAGGCTTTCTCTAGTTGCAGAGAGCGGGGGCTACTCTTCGTTGCAGTGCGCGGGCTTCTCATTGCAGTGGGCTTCTCTTGTTGCAGAACACAGGCTCTAGGTGCTCGGTAGTAGGCTCTAGGTGCTCAGTAGTTGTGGTGCACAGGCTTAGTTGCTCCGCGGCATGTGGGATCTCCCCAGACCGGGCTCGAACCCGTGCCCCCTTCATGGGCAGGTGGATTCTTTACCCCTGCACCACCAGGGAAGTCCCGTTTTTTAAAATATTTATTTTATTTATTTATTTGGTTGCGCCAGGTCTTAGTTGCAGCACACAGGCTTCTTAGTTGCAGCATGCGAACTCTTAGTTGCAGCATGCATGTGGGATCTACTTCCCTAACCTGAGATTGAACCCAGGCCCCCTGCATTGGGAGCTCGGAGTCTTAACCACTGTGCCACCAGGAAAATCCTTAACCAAATCTTCAGTATCTGAATAAACATTCATCTTGGTGAAAATTCATTATTTTTAATATTGAAATTTTGTGGAGAAACTAGTCATGTTTTATAAGAATAAAGGAACGTTCTAATAATATTTCAAATTTCATCTACTAAAGAATCTTTTTGATAATACTAAGGTTAACATTCTTAGACAATGAATCTGCTAGAATAAGGAAATGGCCATAAATGATAATATATTTTTACCAATTATTTTCATCCAAAATTCTATTCCAAAAACACTATTTAGTGTTTTTCTTTAACCAAATGTAATTAAGATGGTATTTCAGATCATAATTAATATTAATCAACTGTGTAACCAAAACATCACTGTTTTTTTTAATTTTAATAAAATCAAGAGTTAAAATTGTTTCAGACTAGTCTCAAAGGAAACAAAAAGAGAAAAAAGGTTTAAAGCAAAATGTTAATTTCCAAAATTAAGAATGAGATCCCTGGGAATGATCAGAATATAATTGTTGGAAATAATATCCCTCCCACTCTCAGTAGCCTATTACATCAGAGACTTATTTCTTCAAATCTGGACAACGCAATAACCTTCTGTTCTCTCTTCCTTTAAATCCATCTTCCTCCTGTCCATCAGCCAGTTTTCAATGGCATCCCAACCACCAAGAATGTTAAGAACTGACCTGCTGTGCTTTCCTTAACTCAGACCGAATTAATTGTCACACGCTTACACAAAGATATATTCTAATGGGGAAGACAGGCACATAGATACTTAAAACGTGTGTGTGTGTGTGTGTGTGTGCGTGCTAACATGTGAGTGTACATGCATGCATGAGTGTGCATGCACAAAGTATTACGAGAGGATAAACCAGAGGTCAATTCATTTTGCCGACCATAAGTCAAGGAAGAATTCATACAACTGATGGTAGCTGGGTGAAAGAGTACCTACAAAACAGATTCAAAGCTTCAGGCCTTGGGCATCCATTATCAAGTCTCAATCTATCCTATTCCAACTGCTTCCCACACTCTCCTCACGTGGACCTAGATGTCCTCATTCTCTAAACATAGTGGACACTTTGCTGTCACCTGGCCTCTGCCAGTCCCTCTGCCTTATACAGTAGTTAAATGACTATGCAGTTATTTAAAATGATGTTGCAGAAAAACACTTAATGACATGGAGAAATGTCCATATTAAAAGTGACAGGTGAAAATATAGCTAAAGGTAATCCATAAGTAATGGATTGCCTATGAAAACATTAATGGTAATTTAATTTTTTTTTCTTTTTTCTCAATGCTTCTCTGGTTTTCCAAATTTTCTAAAGTAAATAGTAACTTTGTAAATGGGGGTAAAAATACAAATTTTAATGCAACTCATCACTCTATTTATAAACAGTATCACTTCATGAAGCCTTCCCTGACATCCAAGCCAGAATTATTTTTTCCCTCCCCACTGTACCATTAGATGCCACTATTAGAACATTGGTGCAATCTGCTTTGTGACAGGTAATAGTTTATGTCTCTTCCCCCATTTGATTTAACCTGCTGAAGGGAGGACTATGTGTAAGCCATCACAGTATAGGCTAAATGGAATATGCCTGGGCTTCTGAAGACAATCCCCCAAAATGAAGAAATTTTAAAAGTAGCCTGTGCATTACTTTAAAAAAAAAAAAAAAGAGTATTGACTGACTCGTTTTGAGAAGGATAATCACCATTAAGTTCTCAAGTTGGTTGCTCTTATCTATTGCCGTTTAGTCCCATCCCACATATACTGTCTCTCTCAAATTGACTACTGACACATTTTTTCTTTGGTCTGAAGGCTTCAGTGAAGCAGTGTTTAAACGGAGATCTTCAAGATTTCTTAACAGATACACATTTATCATTTCAAAATGCCAGTTACTTAAGGATTTGGTTAGTAGAACATCAGTTATCCAAAGTGTTACTGTATTAAATAAGTTTAGAATTATTTGTCTTTATGTGAGTACAAGATTTCCAAATTAACTAGAAATTTAAATACGTTTGGTGGAGCAAAGATGAAAAATCTTTTCATAATGTTTGGCTTTTATTTAGAACTAGTTTCAAAATGACTAATAAATGAAGCAGCATAAATTCTAGAAACAGAACGTTTCTGGGCAAAACCAGAAAACTCCAGCCATTCTAATATGCAAAGGATTCTTAACTCTTTCCTATAAAAAGAGGTAAACGTTTCAGTACATTTGATAAAAAGTCATAAAAGGATTCTAATATTTCACCTTGGTGGGGCTATTTTCTCCATGAGATCAACTGCTACTTTTCAGCATGCTTTAGAATAGACTACATATGAGTAATAGGTGTCACAAAGAACAGAATGTTATGAAGTAAAGAGCTATTTTATCCACCCTAACTCTCCTATTCCCAGAGGTCCGAGCAATAGGGCATAAGGACAAGGCAAATGGCCTTTTACACAGCAAGGTTAAACTGTCGATTGAATGACAACTGTATGGAATAAAGAAGGTATTGAATTCTAATAACAACAACAGGATCTGTAGATTTTTATTTCTTGTATTGTTTATCAACTTTTATAAATAAGCAAATGAGGAGATAACAGTATAACTACTAAAGGATAATTTGCTCTACAAAATAACATGTCATGAGTTGGTTTTATATATTAAGCTACATGAAATATAGATTTAAGTTATTACAGAGAGAATACAAGGTAGAAAAACTTGAAACCCAAAATAAGAGGAATAATACCAACTGAACTTCATTTGAGCATCTCAAAAATTTTAATAAAACATATTGTTCATTTTATAAAAAATCAATTTGCCATCAATTTTTCAAGAACATATCTTCTGCATTTAGCAAAACACACTCCTAAGAATTCTAGAAAATGCAAACCAATCTACAATACAGAAAGCAGATCAGCAATTGACTGGACACTGAGATTGGAGGTGGGGGGGGGTTGACTTCAAGGGGGCACAAGGGAACTTTCTGGGGTTATACAAACATTCCAAATCATAATTGTGGTCATAGTTACACAACTGTGTACTTTTGTCAAAACTCACCACATTGCCCACTTAAAATGGGTACCGTTTACTGTAAGTAAACTATACCTGAATAAAACTGATATAAAAAAATACATTCTTAGCAGTTGATCATGGCTGACAATCATCCCAATAACCTAATGACTTCTTTGTAAATTCACTGTGTTTCTGACACACAAGGCTAAAGACACCATGAGTAAAAATTAGCTGTGTGATATCACTAGTTTATAGTCACCAGTCACATAACGTACTACTGAGCTTACTGCACTGCCACCCACACTGTGCTTACCACATATTACTTTATATTACTGGTTAGTTTTTTTTCTCCTGAATAGGTCTCCAGGCAAAAAAATGTGCCATGTATTTATCAGCATCCTGCAAGCTCTAGCTCAATTTGTTTCACAAACTAAAGGGTTCACACATTGATTTACACCATGAAATATTTCAGACAAGTAATGTCATTTCTTCCTAATGCTAAAAAAGCAACAGCTTTCCAAAAAATATAAGAACAGCTATATTGATTTCTCATGCTGGACAGTGTTGTTTTAGAAGATTAATCCAGACTTTTTAATAATCACATTTAAACTATTATTTCATATTTGAAAAAGTAAATTCTTTAATAGGTATTAAAGAGCCAACAGAACTTATAAAACAAGCTGCTGAATAAGAGTATAGTTTCTTTAAAGTAAAAATATTATAATTTTATTTCTTTCCATTATGACAGTGTTTCTACTGTACATAAATTTTACTAAAATGATTACCAATAATGTATCTATTTTTAAAAATAACATATCTCACACTTAATATAAGAAATTGGTTTAAGATAACTTGTTTCACAAATCTTAACAAAAAACACTTAAATAGTTTACTAATTATTATTTTAAAAATTAATTATACAGTAATCAAGCCAGTGTGGTACCAGTGAAAGAACAAATAGATCAAAGGAACAGAAAAGAGAGCCCAGAAATAGACCAACACAAATATAATCAACTGATCTTTGACAAAGGACCAAAGGCAATTCAATGAAGGACAGTTTTTTCTACAGATGGTGATGGAACAACTGGACATCTACAGGTAAAAATTTGAATCTAGATATAGACATTATACCCTTCACAAAAAAATAACTCAAAATGGATCACAGGCCTAAATGTAAAATGCAAAACTATAATACACCTAGAAGATAATACATGAGAAAATGCAGATGACCCTGGTTTGGCCATGACATTTTTTTTTTAATCTTTTTTTTTTTTTTTTTTTTTTTTGGTACGCGGGCCTCTCACTGTTGTGGCTTCTCCCGTTGCGCAGCACAGGCGCCGGACGCGCAGGCTCAGAGGCCATGGCTCACGGGCCCAGCCGCTCCGCGGCATGTGGGATCCTCCCGGACCGGGGCACGAACCCTCGTCCCCTGCATAGGCAGGCGGACTCCCAACCACTGCGCCACCAGGGAAGCCCTGGCCATGACTTTTTAGACACAACACCAAAGGCACAATTGGGGGCGGCTGGGGGGAAGGAAGCTGGTAAGTTGGATTTCATTAAAATTAAAAACTTCCTCTCTGCAAAAGACATGTCAAGAAAATAAGACATGGGAAAAAAAAAAAGAAAATAAGACAACCCACAGACTGGGCAAAAATATTTGCAAAAGACATACCTAATAAAGGACTCATCCAAAATACACCAAAAATTTAAAAATAAATAAATAAACTCTTAAAACTCAACAATAAACAACCCAATTTTTTAAAATTTATTTTTATTGAAGTATAGTTGAATTACAATCTTGTATTCATTACTACTGTACAGCAAAGTGGCTCAGTTATACAGGTATATACATTCTTTTTCATATCTTTTCCATTATGGTTTATCACAGGATATTGAAATATAGTTCCCTGTACTATACAGTAGGACCATGTTGTTTATCCATTCTATATAAAACAGTTTGCATCTGCTAATCCCAAACTCCCACTCCTACCCTCTCCCACACCCCTCCCTCTTGGCAACCACCAGTCTATTCTCTGTCCCTGATTTTGTTTCTGTTTCACAGATAGGTTCATTTGTGTCATATTTTAGATTCCACATATAAGTGATATCATATGGTATTGAAAAAACCCAATTTTAAAATGAGCAAAAGATCTGAACAGACACCTCATCGAAGATGATATACAGATGGCAAATAAGCATATGAAAATGCTCAACATCACATGTCATCAGGGAATAGTAAATTAATACACACCTATTAGAACAGCTAAAATCCAAAACATTAACAACACCTGAAATACTGAAGAGTAGGTGGAGCAACAGGAACTCTCCTTCATTTGTAGTGAGACCACAAAATGGTTCAGCCTCTTTTGGAAGACAGTTTGACAGTTTCTTACAAAATTAAAACTAAACATATTCTTACCATACAATCCAGCAATCATGCTCCTTGGTACCTACACCCACACAGAAACCTGCACACAAATGTTTACAGCAGCTTTATTCAGAATTGCCAAAACTTGGAAACAGCCAAGCTATCCTTCAAAAGGTGACTGGATAAACGGTACATCCAGACAGTGGAATATTATTCAGCACTAAAAAGAAATGAGCTATCAAGCCATGAAAACACATGGAATAGTCTTAAATGCATATTGCTAAGTGAAAGAAGCCAATTTGAAGAGGCTACATACTGCCTGATTCCAACTATAAGATATTCTGGAAAAGGCAAAACTATTGAGACAGTAAAAACATCAGTGGTTTGCCAGGGGATTTACAGGAAAGAGGGAGGGAAGGATGATTAGGTGAATCACAGGGGATTTTTAGGGCAGTGAAGCTATTCTGTATGATATTACAAGGGTGAATACATGTTTCATTATACATTTGTCAAAACCTTTAGAATGTCTAACACAAAAAGAGTAAACTTTAATTTAAACTAAGGACTTTTGTTGATAATGATGGATCAATGTTTGTTCATGGGTTGTAACAAATGTACCACTCTGGTGGGGATTTGATGGTGGGGGAGGTTAGGGAGGGGAGACCCTCTGTACCTTCCACTCAATTTTTCTAAACCTAAAACTGCTCTAAAAATTAAAGACATTATTTTTAAATTAATTACATAAGAAATTATTTTAAAGTTAATCACCTGAGAAAGTTCTTTCCTTTTTAAAATCCAGATCTTGTGTGTGCAGTTTAACATGGAAATGCAATGCAATGGCTCTCCTGCTCATAAACCAAAAGGATCCACCTTTTCTTTAAAACATGTCAGGTCATTTAAAAAGTATCTTTCTCCAAGAGAAGTTCATGGTTTGTGGCTTTATGAGAAATTCAACAAGCTTCCCATATTGAGGAGCAGTTCTTATTGTCAAAATCTTAAGTTTTACAATGACAGCTTCACTTTTACAATGATGGTTTCAAAAGATTATGTTCCCAATGCCAATAAAGAAACGTATGCACCAAACAGCTAACATGTACCAGTATGTGTCAACACAAGGGTTTTACCATACTACATACAATTGATTTCTTCACTCAATCTCTTGACATTTATTGCTTTTCTCTCCCAATGTATGAAAAAATTAATGCTTAAGGGACTCCCAATCCAAAATATAATAATAATTAAGAATTAACAGTATAAAAGTACCACATTAAATATAAAGCAATTTTAATTAAGACATCTAATTTTACAAACAAAAATTAAAATGTAATATAAAGATCTTTTACCACTGGCTTCTTAATATTTTCACAAAGAAACCACCCAACAATGTTGACCAGGATATTTTTAAGTCTAGTAAGAGCTGAATCATTTAGGAAACAATCAAAATTTGGGGGAGGGGGAGTTAAACAACAATAAAGTCAACAAAAAGGTTTTAAGTCTGAGGAATGGTATAGTCTTAAACTCTTCATAGATATGTGAACTGAAGAAAAAGAGAAGGCAGGAGTTATAAGTATACAAAAAGCTATCATCCAGACAAGGTGATTAGCAGTAAAATATGTGAAATTACCACAGGATGATTTTAGATTAAGACATTAAAACCATCTTGATATCAGATTTTTATTAAAGCTAAAATTAGCATTCAAAGGATTCGAATCAACATTTTTTTAGAAACTACATATTATATGTGAAGCACTATGACAGATGCCTGCCTCCAATGGACTTACAGTCTCAATGTAAAGACACAATGGACACAAGAGAAATCAATATTAGTCAGGAGGGATAAGTGATCAGTTGAGAGAAGCATGGGAAAGAAAAATTATGGTTGACTGAGACATCTTTAAGTCTTTTTTTTTTTTTTTTTGTGGTACGCGGGCCTCTCACTGTTGTGGCCTCTCCCATTGCGGAGCACAGGCTCCGGACGCACAGGCTCAGGGGCCATGGCTCACGGGCCCAGCCACTCCGCAGCATGTGGGATCTTCCCAGACCAGGGCACGAACCCATGTCCCCTGCATCGGCAGGCGGACTCTCAACCACTGCGCCACCAGGGAAGCCCTTTAAGTCTTAATAATTTGGGAGAATGAGTTTCCATTAAATGAGGTAGTAAACAGAACCACATTTTGTAAGGAAGATTAACAATTTCATTTTGAATGGAAATTTTGAGGTATTATTAGTATTTAGTAAGCATTTGGAGCTCAGGAGGAGTCAATGCCAAACTGCTAATCCAAAAATCATTAGACTATGAGATGATGGATGATAACTAAACTGATTGTGGTAATCATTTCATAATATATGTAAGTCAAGTCATTATGCTGTACACCTTTAACTTCTACAGTGTTTTTTTCAGATCTCAATAAAGCTGAAAGAAAACCAAAAAAATAATAAAAATTAAACTACAGGTGAAGATTAATGACACAGGAGTAGACAAAGTCACTCAGGAAGAGAAAACTAACATAGAAAAAAAATGGACTGAAAATGGGTCTTTGGAAAACCTCCTGATTTAAGGGGTAAGTAGCTAAGGGCAGGGGGAGAGGAAGGGTAACAAAAGGGAGGATGAGAGGGAGTGACAGCGAGCACACCAGTGAGCCAGCAGAGACAGATAAAAAAAAAAAAAAGAGAGACAGTAGGAAGATACTGTTACCCTAGTCTCTACTCCAGAAACAAACCAAAAAAAAAAAAAAAACAAAGGAACAAAAAATAATGAATACCTCAACTTCAATGAAACAAAGACACAGCCACAACCACAAACCACAAACTATTTAAAAAAAGAAAGAAAGAAAGAAAGAAAAATGTGATGCCTGGAATCAAATGAGGAGTCATGCTGACCACACCCCCTCAGATCTCAGGCAGGATAAAGACTTCCCTAAAGTTGGAACAGTTCTAAACCCCATTCAAGGAAACTCTGATTAGGGCAATGATGTTTAAGCATCAACCTAGGAGAAAATAAAAGAGGTTTCTCCAGAAAATCATGGTCTATACCACAGAAGGACAGCGGAAACATCAACATGTTTTTATTGTCAATGTCTAGCTTCCAAGCTCAGAGATAGTGCCAAATGGGAGGAAAGAAACAGGAAGGAGTTATCACCAAACCATTCCTTTGACTCACAGGAACTCAAAGTCACAGTGACCTTCACAGCACTGCAAACTGAGGTGAGACATGTCCCCAGATCAAAGGAACCATCTTGGATGAAGAAGTGTTTAAGTTAAAAAAGTCCATATGGAAGTGCAAACTGATGTCATTTATCCCCTCTCCCTACTACTCAATACTTGCATCTGACCTCATACTTTTCTCAGGTAATACCTGTTTTTAAAGGAATTAAGCCCATTCAAAAATGAGTATGAACTAGAAAGGAATCAGCAAAAAATTTACACAGAACTACTGAGGATTGGAGTGGAAGGATATAAGCAAATGACAGATGAAAAAAAGATAATGTCTTAGGAAACAGAGGAATTACTCACAAATAATTTTCCACAGTTTAAATTACAGAGAATATGAGCTACCCAACGAAAAGTATGAAATATCTAAGAGAAGATAAGAAAATTAAAAGATGAAACAGCAAACTGTAAGGCTAAAGAAGCTGGAGATTGAGGGGAAAAAAAAAGAAAAAAAAACATAGATTAAAGCCACAAAATAAGCAACAAAAAAAACAACATGCAATACTGAAACAGTAAGAAAAAGAGAGGATGGGCATTAAAAAAGCACACAAAATGAAAAGTTTTGAAAGATATACTAGATGAGATGAGATAATCAATATAGAAGATGAAAGAGATCTAGCCAATACACACTTGACATTCTTGCAAAAGAAACCAGAACAAATGAAACAGAAAAAAAAGCAATATAATAAAAGAAAACCTTCTCTTGGGGGGTGTGTGGGTGGGGGTGGGATAAAATACTTAAAAAAGAAAACGTTCCAGAAAAACTGGATTCAAAACAATTAATACTAAGACATATCCTCATGAGGTTACAGAATTTAAGAAAGAGAGAAAATAAAAGGCAGAAAATAAAAAGGCAGAAAAACCAAGAGTGGCCTTAGACTTTTCTATAGCAGCATTCACTATTATCTGGAGATGATAGGGCAATGTCTTCAGAGTTCTAAGGGAAAGATATAACACCCAATTATGTGATGCCCAGCCAAATTGTCCATAAAGCACAAAAGCAACCTACAAACACTTTCAAGCATTCAATTACTCAAGAAATTCAGCAACCATGAGCTCTTCTTGAAAAAATATTTATACATATAGGTAGATATATAAACAGATATAGATAGGCTTAGATGAAACCAAA
Organism: Tursiops truncatus; assembly: GCF_011762595.2. NCBI lineage: Eukaryota > Metazoa > Chordata > Mammalia > Artiodactyla > Delphinidae > Tursiops > Tursiops truncatus. The sequence continues at coordinate 85,574,752 of NC_047040.1, read as the reverse complement.
AAAAAAAACCTAAAAAACAAAACAAAACACCTGATAACCAAATTCAGCCAGCCAAGAAATTAGTCAAAATAAAGAATTAAAGAAGACAGACATGGAGAAATGTGTGGATGTAAATAGACTATATTTATTTTTACAGAATAGAGATAAAACAGGTTCTTTGTCCTCCGAATGAATGGATCTTTACAGAGAAAAGCCATATTCACAGAGTATGATTAAAATACAATGCTGCTTTAATGCTATCTCCCATTATCAAGTGCAAGAAAAGGAGAATAAGAAGGTACAACATATACTAATAGGAGAAAACGGGAAAATTTTTCCAATAGGTACCCCGAAGAAAAGGGGCCCTTCCATTTCTGGTCTTCCAGAAATAGAACTTCAGTCAGCAATCTCAGCAAGTATAGCAGAAGTGACATGGGTGACAGCCTCAGAATGCCCTGGGAGATGCTCACTGGACCTCTGCTTCTATAGAACCAACTGGATTTAGTACTAACTCTTTTTGAGAGTGACCCAGGGTTTTACTTTTCTGGCACAAATAATCCATCAATCTTTTAAAAGTACACAACTAAAAGAAAATAACAAGGGGCAGTATAGGGGTAGGGGGGCAAAAAGGGTTATTATGGGATAATGTGAAATCATGTGTGTGAAGCTCTTGAAAACTGTAAAGCACTATGGAATTTAAAGAATCTTTCAATTAAAAATAAATAAAAATAAACATTAAAAATGCCATCATTTACTCCTCATTTCCTACAGAGTGAATTCTAAACCAGTTAGATTTTCAAAACCATTTGCATTCTGACCCCAGGATGCCTACAGAGTTGATTTCCTGTTAGGAGCTCTCTTCCTCAATAGCACTGAACCAATAGGTATTCTTTTAGTCCAATGTATGCTTTTTTGGCTCCATAGTTCTGTTTCTGTTTTCCTTCCTAATAGCATGCACCACCTTCACTAATTCTGTAACATTAAAGGCTATTTACTATGCTAGGGCTGTGTCATATGCAGTGGCCTATATGAACTTTTTAAAGTGACCCTAACATTCAATTTCTACCTCAATTTCATAGAGTCTATTTTTATATAGTTTTTGCTACTTGACCTACATATCAAATTTTTCAAAAAACAAAAAAGAAAATTAAGAAACAAAAGAAAAAGAAAATAACACTCATATTTCAAGGACTATACTTAAGCTAAATAAGCAAACTATTATTTTATAATCAAGTTGTATGAGCCAAAACTTGATTTTACCCTGCAGGATTCAGTTTCTCCATCTACTGACCAAAGAAATATATTCTCCTTAAAAAAAGAAAAAAAATGTGGTACTTGTTTAGGGGCATCAGTCCCCGAGAATGGAATTTTCTTAAGGACCACTTCGGAAGACCATCTGTTGTTTAAAAAAAAAGACCAGGAAGTAAGCACTGAATACTGTTAAATACAAAACTAAGACTAAATAACTGAAAACTAGTTACAAAACAGAAGGCAAGTGTTACACAAGGTACAAATGCAAGGTACAAATTTAATATAAGTAATAAGAATTAGGAGGTAGGAAAAGGGAAATATGTTAATTTCTTACTTTTCATTGCAGGAAATAAACTGATACAATAATATATATAGTTAATTTTTAAAATATAATGATCCTGATCTGTTACCATTTTTCATAATTTTTTTCTACTTTAGTGAAATCAGATATTTCTTATTATAAGGGATCATCTCTTAATTACTGTAACTCCTTTTGTTTTTAATTTCTTTTACTTCTGTAAAAATCAAGTAATATTACTTTTATTTAAGTGAAAGTAGTATGTAGGATGATCCTATCCTTATAATTTATCTCTTATTTCTCCATCTACAAATCTATGTATGTATGTGGGCATGTGTGTGGGGGGGTGGTTTTGTGTGCACAGAAGGAGAAAAAAAATGTCTGAAATGATGTTCCAAATTATAATAATTATTTATTTGTAGAATTAGTTATTTTTAAATTTATTCACCCTTATTTTTTAATATTGAATTTTTATATAGTGAGTACCTAAATCATTTAATGTAAATCTGTATTTTAAGAATTTGGTAAGGCAACATCATAGAAATCATGAATCTGACTCAGAAAAGAAAATAATACATGCCCCCACATATTTCTGTACTCATTCAGTTATTTCTTCCCTAATTTATTTAACCAGTAGCTGTCTAGTATTCACTATGTAGAAGAAGTAGGACATGAAATTGTCTTAAACATCTTACGTGCCATCAAATACTTAATAAGAGACAGTTTGTACTAGATAATTATAAAGCATATATAAAGCATGTAATGTTCTAGTAAAAGGCACTGAATATATGAAATTTAAAACCTGAAGGAATAAACACAACACAAATACCCCTAACAAAATTTTAATTCATTCTTAGTGGATTTTTTTTTTGCAATATAGAAGATAAGCGATTTTTAAAAAATAAATAAACAAAAAACAGGATCATCTTAATGCCAATCTTTAATTAAACAGAAAGGAAAATCTAAATAAATAAAAATGCCATCTCAACACAGTGGTTTAGGGTTTGAGCCCTTCTACTTAGAAAAGGGACTATACTTCCCATGCTAAGAAAAACTATTCTCTCTCACTCGGTGTTCTTATTATCCAATACCTTCCACCTCAGGATATTCCGTTGAGTCACCTCCCTCTGTAGAGTCTACCAGTCTAATGCACTTTTTGGCATAAAGAAAAAATTCTAATGCCTTCTTAGCATATTTTCCCCCATGAACACATTTAATCAAATGCCATGGCTCCAATTCCTCATCTCACAATGGTGTTGTTCTTTTTAAGAAACAATCCATAAGAATTTAACTGGACAAGCGAAGTGATGGAAATCACCAGATTATAGTGAACTATTTACCAGAAACATTCTAAATTCCCAGTGGGGAGGTGGTAATATTTTAACAAAAATGATCACTGGCAAAACCTAAAAGGAGGTATATATTCAAAAATATGTACACTGGTTCACATCCTTGGTTTACATCTGGTTTTGCTCTGAAATGGGGGAAAGCCCAGATAACAACTCTTTGAAAAGGTTAAACAAAAGTTTCCCCATTTGCTTTTTGAAACCCACATATATAATGACATTTGTTGGCTGAGTCTTCACATGTGCCTTGCAAAAAAATGTGGTAAACAATCTCAAAGATGATGCAAACTGCAGGTATGCAAAAGGAAATGTTAAAAAGTGTACTATTTATACCGTGTTGAAAGCTCTTAGGGAGATGATTCAAAAGCATTTTTAAATAATTGTTTGAAACTTGAAGTAATTGCATCTAGCATCAAAACACAGATTTTATAAATATAAATGATGAACTTTATATAAGTTATGAATTGCATATATCTTGCTATTTTGAAAAGCTGTTTTGCTGGAAGACAAATAATGTGACTACACATCACCTTCTTTTTATATTTTTTGTCCCATTATTCTTCATACCACCACAGAAGAATTCGGGGGGAAAAAAATGAAGTTCATCCATTCAAGTATCTTTGAAACAAGCACATCTAATTTTCTCTCCACACCAAGAGTTAAGAGTGGAGAGAAAAAGGGAAGAAAGGAGGAGCATTAACAAGATGGAAAGTGAGGCTTAGGTAGAAGCAAGAATGAGACATGTGGGCTTATAACATGGTGCTGTTCTCCCACAGAATGGAAAAGGGAACAATGACATAAGATACATATAGAAAAGGTCACAAATATGAGCCACAAACCATGGTTAGAAAATGTGAGATTACTTAGTGAGTCAGACACTGCCACCCAGCTCAGGCACCAACAATCACCTCCTGCCACAGACAATGGGGAATGGCTGCTGGACTTCCCCTCAGTAGGAAGTCAGGTGTGGTACCTGCTAATACAGCTGCTATTCTTGGCTTTGGCTGAGGGCCGTAACAATGAAGCATAATTGTAAGAGCACAGTCATTGTAGTCATGTAGGCCTGGACTCACACCCCACATCTTCTAGTTCTACTTGAAGATTGTTTCACCTCTGTGAGTCTCAGTTTGCTCATGTGGATAACAGTTCACAGGACTGTCACAATAAATAGTTGAGGTGATGAGTGTAAAGCACCTGTACACTGCTTGGCAGGAACACAGGAAGAGTTCAACATGTGAGCTCCTTTCCCTATGTGCCTCTTAATGTGGTTTCCTACATAACACAGTTAGATCTAAAACATTCAAAACTATACTCTTCCAAGCACTAACAAGAAAAGCTGCTAAATTAAGTTTTTAAATAGTGGTTTTGGAGTCTGTATGTTGATACAGTGATCTTTGAGGGTCCCCTTCATCCTTATGGAATACATCTCTCAGCCAAATAGGGAACAAGTGTAGTATGGTGCAAAGGTGGCTAGAACAGACATGACGACATCTGGGTTCTGGCCATGGCTCTACGAGTCGTGCTCTGGCAAATTACAGCTGCCCTGGATCTCCGTTTCCTCATGTAGAAAATGGCAGTACTGAACTAGATTAAGATACCTTCTGGCTCTAAAATAGTATTCTATTGTCTAAGGACTGCTTTAAATTCAACTAGGCTAGGTATTATAAGACGCAAAAGGAGTAAGTATGAGGTCCACCTAAATATAAGGAACTGGTAAGCTGCCTACTGAGAAAAGAGACAGATACATGATAATTAATTAATAAGAGAGCTATTCATGTACATAAGCACCATGATAAACACATTACATAATAAGATAAAAAAGAACAATTATGTGATAAGATAAAAAGTAATACCTGTCTTAAAAACTGGGGGATAAAAGAGGAAGTTGTGGAAATAGCTTGAATTAAGAAGCACAATGGGAGTCAGAAACAAAACTTAAGCTCTCAAGCACCTCACATTTAAACTGCAGATATCACCTAATATTTATCTGTCAAAACGTAAGGGGTCTAAGTAAGATCTCTTAAAAATCTTAAGATCTCTTAGAAAGAGCCGTTATCATATGCTCTATAGTAAGATATTAACTGTTTGATGAAGATAATAAAAAATTTTAAATTGAAAGACGACATTGGGAGAAAAAAAGAATTCACAGAGGAAAGAACTGAATTGAAAGGACTCTGAAATTCAAACTTTTTAGTATGGCATCCAAGACCCTTCACAATCTGGTCCCAACTTTCCTTTCGAGCCTCATCTCCAACATCCCACCACCATAAATTTCACACTCTTGGCTTCAGGGTGCTATTCACCATTCCCTGATTTTGGTCCCAAGTGACTGAAAATAAGAAAATGTGATTTAAAATAAAAACAAGATAAATCAAAACAGAGATATGAAAATCCCTCTGTTTCTCCAGCTCTTAAGACTTCTCTGTAACTTGACAGAATATCTCAACATATCTAAAGGGAGAAAGCATAAAAAAAAAGGGGGGGGGGCTTCCCTGGTGGCGCAGTGGTTGGGAGTCCGCCTGCCGATGCGGGGGACATGGGTTCGTGCCCCGGTCCGGGAAGATCCCACATGCCACGGAGCGGCTGGGCCCGTGAGCCATGGCCACTGAGCCTGCAAGTCCAGAGCCTGTGCTCCGCAACGGGAGAGGCCACAGCAGTGAGGGGCCCACGTACGGCAAAAAAAAAAAAGAGGAAAGGGGAGGACTGGTCAGCAAAGAAATCAGAAAAGCCATCTAGGCAAATGTTCACAAGATCAAACTAAGCCACAGGAGAGGAAGTCTTGGCTGAGTTGACTAGAATAATCTGGTTTCCTTGGCAATACTCTTCCTAGAGTTGGTAAGATAGCCTTAAGCTAACTCAGCTGAGAGATACTTCTTCAAACAAATATCCCTCCAGGTTCTCTTGCCATGCTCACCAGGTGGTCTGTGGCAACATGGTTCCCATGTATCTTGCCAGAAGAGAGAGAGCGTGCTCGTCAGAAATGCTGGGTCAACTTGACAGCTGTATTTCTCAATCATCAATTGACATCCATATTAACAACTTGGCTTCCCAAGAAGCCTGCCTACAGGGAGACAATGAACTGATCTGCCAAATCAAGCAATCCAATCTGCTTGACAGTTGTATCTCTCATTGGAAATTAATCAATTGACAAAGACACAAACATATAGATATAGATATCTGTATATCAGTTTCTAAGAGTATGGCTAACGTGGCCCTGCTCCTGAGAGAGGTCCACTCTCAGTGGGCCCAGCATACCAGGTGTCTGAAAGTATAAGGTCAAACACCAGACCAATGACTCCATGAAGGGAAGGCCAGTCACTTGAGGCCCACTGGTGACAACACACCACTTGCATAGCCCTGCAACTTTTAATATTCACACACCAACATATGGCATACACACTTGTGGTTTTATCCCTCTATTCATACAATATGTCCTCTTTCCACAAAGCCCACCTCCCTTCCCTTCTCCACCTGGAGAACTCCCCCTCCTCCTTTAAGGCTATAGCCCAAAGGTCAGTTCTTCAGTTCTGTCTTCCCCAACAACTCACGTAAAATTAATCACATCCTCTTGAGTGCTGCCATAGCAACCCATGCACACCTCTCTCTGCTAGGGCTCTCAAATCAGAGTGGGGAATCCAGTGTGGCTCCTCCCATTCCCTGCTCATCTCCCCAACAAGAGCCATTCATCTATATTAGCAACTGCTATCAGAGCACCATGCATGCTTTAAGTGCTTACTAAATGTTAGAATGAGGAAAAGGTAAAGAGTTGGTTATGGATAAGTAAAGAGGTGGAGGTGAAATTATTCTACACAGGGAGTAAATAGCATGAGTTAAAGTGATAAAGTGAGCCTAGATAAGGTCTGTGTGAGATGAGAACAAGAGCAGAGGATTCGGGGCTTCCCTGGTGGCGCAGTGGTTGAGAGTCCGCCTGCCGATGCAGGGGACACGGGTTCGTGCCCCGGTCTGGGAAGATCCCACATGCTGCGGAGTGGCTGGGCCCGTGAGCCATGGCCCCTGAGCCTGTGCGTCCGGAGCCTGTGCTCCACAACAGGAGAGGCCACAACAGTGAGAGGCCCGCAAATCAAAAAAAAAAAAAAAAAGGGCAGAGGATTCACTGAGGAGGGTTACTGGTGAAAATAAATAGAAAAGAAACTTACCAACAAATTATTGAGGGTCTGGAAGGGTTGATAAAGGGGTACAAATGGGGTTAAGAAGGCAAAAGGAATACACAGTAAGTTCTTAGGAAGAAGAGTAACATCAAGAATTTGATAAAGGGCATAATGTGGTTGTAAATAGAACCAGAGCTTGGGAGTCAGTTTCAATCTCCACCCCACCCTGATCCCATCACACAAAATGACTAGCAGCTTCTTTAACTCCTGTAAGCCTCAATTTATTTATCTATAAAATATGGATAACAATATCTACCTTGCACAGCAGTTCTGAGGATTAAACAATATTATCTGGCACAGTGACTGAGACACTGTATCAATCTCTAATAGCTGCTACCTTGATTGGTTTTATAGACATTAATGTAGCATTGCAAGTAAAGTGAATTAAAGGAGAGAAGTGGAAGCTGAAAGATCATTAATAGGAAGTTACAATAGTCACTTGATTTGGGCACAGATATAGACTTAAAATCACATTAGCTTGGCTTTAGTAATAGCTCTCACCTTAACCAGTGATGATATCTCAGACAAGTCACTTCTCTCACTATGAATGTCCTGACCTGCAAATTGGAATAATAAACTCTACATTTCCTATTTCATAAATGTATTATGTTGGCTATTTTAAATTTTAAAAAAATACACTGGAAGTGTTACACACTCTATGAAGTACTTTGGGGAAGATGAGGGAATGAAGTGCACAGGATAAATTTACGAAATATTTTCAAGAAAGACTGAAGAACATAAGAGACATTGGGAAATAAGCGACACCAAATTTAAAATGGCAAGGTATTAAGAGACTGTGACTGTAAAAGAAACTCAGAAATTCAAAGAAGAGAGGCTGAAGGAGATGACTAGAGAAAGATCTGCTCTGAGGCAAAAGGACATCTACCTAAAAGCAGATGGGAGTGCAGGACTAGAGTTTGGGTGATGGGCAATGATGTGAAATGAAGCTCTGAGAATTGCCAGCAATAGCCATCACAGTGAGAGTTATGAGAAATGATGATTGATCTATGACACAATGCAAAGCAAGAAGCACTAAAGTGATAAGATTCAAAATGCAATAAGTAAATACCTAGCAAAGGACAAGGTCAAAACCCACCCCACAAAGAAAAGACAGGTATTACAGGAAGAAGCGTGGGCAGCAGAGAGTTCAAAGCAGAAATCCAAAATAGAGTGCTCATGTAACTGAAAAGCCGAGGTCATATGGCATTATAATGTCAAGGAGATTGAGAACTGAGGGAAAAATTCTACAGATGGCTAGAATGTGGTCACCAGTGACCTTCAAGAGTGCAGTTCCAGTACAGAGGTGGGACCAGCGCCAGATTGCAAGGAGTTAATCATAATTCAAAGATCCTAACACGAAAAAGCAGTTGCCAGTAAACTGAAGGTGAAATTCACAGATAAGAGGAAAGCACATTTAATAACTGAAAGGGGACAAACTTTATCTGAAGAAAGTTTCTTAGGATTTTTAACACTTCCACAGGAGAAAGAAGACACTGGTTTTTCAAAATCTCCCAAAAGACATATAAAAGTAGCAAAACACATGGAAGTTAGATTTTGCTGCAACTGAAGGACAAAAAAAGAAAAAAAAGACTTAGCCCTAATAGTGATTTAAACTTTCGATTACAATTAATTCACATACCCTAAACAAGGCATTTTGATAACTAAGTTATATTAACTACTACAGGCAAGTCACAGTATCCTTTGTGTGAATAAATTACATATTACTAAAAAGGATAGTTAATAACATTACTATGTTTTATGTGACAAGTAAATATTCCTTTCTAATGCCCCAAATTTCCATTTCTTAATCCTATGTTTATCTAAGTAAGACATACAAATGTCTTTTTGTGGTTTCGTTCATAATATACTCTAACAGATATTTGCTTTACATAAGTACTCACTTGCGTTTAATTCCATTTAAAAGTATAACACATTCAAAAACATCAGTTAAAAATAACAATCATTATAAAGAAACATAATGGGAGAAAATAAGTAAAATTCTTTCAGGAATCATGAGGCTCCCAACATCAAGCTTGAGGCAGGTCTTCAAAAGGGAAGAGAAGAATAAAACAAACAATCTTAAAATTTGCATGGACCCACAATAGACCATGAATAGCCAAAGCAATCTTAAGAAAAAAAGAACAAGGCTGGAGGCACCATGCTTCATGAGTTCAAACTATATTACAAAGCCATAGTAACCAAAATGGTATGATATTGGCATAAAAACAGACACAGAAATCAATGGAACCAAATAGACAGCCCAGAAATAAACCTACACATACATGGTCAATTGATTTACAACAAAGAAGCCAAGAATATACAATGGGGAAAGGACAGTCTCTTCAATAAATAGTGTTGGGAAAACTGGACAGCCACAAGCAAAGAATGAAACTGGACTTCTATCTTACACCAAACACAAAAATTAACTCAAAATGGATTAAAGACTTAAACATAGGACCTGAAACTGTAAAACTCCTAGAAGAACATAGGAAAAAAGCTCGTTGACATTGGTCTCGATAATGATTTGTTGTATTTGACACTGAAAGCAAAGGCAACAAAAGCAAAAATAAATAGATGGGACTATATCAAACTAAACAGTTTCTGCACAGCAAAGGAAGCCATCAAAATAATGAAAAGACAACCTACAGAAAATATTTGCAAATCATATATCTGATAAGGGGTTAATATCCAAAAATATATAACTCATACAACTCAATAACAACAAATCTAATTAAAAAACTTAAAAATGGGCAGAAGATCCAAATAGACATTTTCCAAAGAAGACATACAGATGGCCAACAGGCACATGAAAAGTGCTCAACATCAGTAATCATCAAAACATTAAAAACAGAACTACCACATGATCCAGCAATTCCACTTTTAAATATTTATCCAAAGAAACAAAAACACTAACTCAAAAAGGTATCTAAACCCCCATGTTCATCACAGCATTATTTACAATAGCCAAGACATGGAAACCACCTAAGTGTCCATCAATGGATGAATAAATAAAGGAAATGTGGTATATATATATATATATACACACACAATGGAATATTATTCCACCATTAAAAAAGAAGGAAATCTTGCCACTTGTGACAATATAAAAGAAACTTGAGGACATTATGCTAAGTGAAATAACTCAGACAAAGACAAATACCACATGATCTCACTTATATGTGGAATTTCAAAACAAAACAAACAAAACAAAACAAAAAATTCATGGATACAGAGAACAGATTGGTCGTTATGGGGTGGGGGAGTAGAGCGTAGGAGAAATGGGTGAAAGGTGAAGGTGGTCAAGAGGTACGAACTTCCAGTTATTAAACCAATGTAATGGGAAAGTAATGAACATCATGGCAGCTACAGTTAATAATACTGTATTGAATATCTGAAAGTTGCTAAGAGAGTATATCTTAAAAGTTCACATCACAAGAAAAAAGAATGTGTAACTGTGTGGTGATGGATGCTAACTAAACATATTGTGCTGATAATTTTGCAATATACACATATATCAAATCATTATGTTGTAACCTGAAACTAATATATGTCAATTATATCTTAATTTTTTAAATTTAAATTTTTTTTTTAAAAAAAGAAGGGAAGGAGGAAGACAGGTCTGCTTGCATCTCAATCACCAAGACTTTGCTGTAATATCAAAAGTACAGATGATATCAAGTTAATTCTTAATTTCTTTTTAAATAATAAAATGTTGCACCAGATTAATAGAGATACAATCAAAAAATGTCATTTGGGTCAAGTTTTATCTTTCTCACTCCCAAATCTACAGTCAAAAGTACTAATTACAGAAAACTGATTTTGTAGAATTGGCTTTTTTGCTTGGATGGAAAAATTCTAATGAAACATACCAAAACAAAATGACCAAAGCAAAGAATCAGTGGGCCAGAAAAATCCAAATTTCCCTGATTCTGACTAACGTCCAGTGGGAAAGAGCACTAAACCAGAAGTCAGGCGCCCTAATTTTAGTGCAGCCCTATCCATGAAAAAACAATTTAATTACTAAACTACTCAGTTTTCCTCATTTAGTAAAGAGAAATCTCACCTACTCCACCTACTTCCAAAACCGTTGTGATGATAAAATGAAACAGCATATGTAAGAAATATAAATAATTACGTTTGTGGAGAATTATAACTATACACATATACACACAGAGCTTCACAAATATAAGGCAACAATCCATTAATCATTATTTTATAGTACAGATGGATTATTTTAATTAATCCATATATTACCTTTATGCTTAACAAATTTTAATATTATAATACTTCGTTATTTCAATTATTCTTTGAACTTTAATAAACATATTTAGTAGTAAATGTCAATAAAGTGAAATCTTGATTATTCAGCCAGTTAGGTCTTCTACATTGTTCATAAGGCAGTTTACCCAGGAAAAAATAATAGCAATTAAATTCAAATCAGATAAAATATATTTCTCAGCTACTCTTTTAAAGATCTGGTAGGAAAGAGAGGCTTAAATAAATGATAAATTTAAGATTATTACGATTAATTTATATTTCATTTAGCAGAGTTCACATTCTCTAAAAGAAAAATATCGCAAGTACTCAATATTTTTTCTTCTTATATGTCTGAAATCACCCCCAGTAAATGTACAACTCTAATTCCTATTAAGTATTGTTCTCCAGGTAGAACAAAACTATTCAACTGTACTTATTTTTCTTCATAGGATAGACAAACCTTTCAACCTGATTTTCAACGGGAGAATGAGTGTAAAGATTTTCCTTACATTTTCAAGCAGAGGTCTTCCATTCTGCAAATAAACTCCATGAAAATAGCTCTTAGATAAAATCATCCTGTCATAAAACAGGACAGTCAGTAGTCACGAGCATTTGAAAAGCACTTGAAGTGTGACCCTATTTGCTCACACTCTAGAAATAAACATATAATCCATGCTACTTTCTTAATCACTGCAATCTAAATATTGAACAGCTTGGTTTTCGATATTATTTTTCCAGCATACAGGAGGAAACGGATTAGCCATTTTGAGAGTAATCAGTTTAAGAATTAATCCATTTCAGAGGCGGAGGCTCTCTGAAACCAGTTTTAGGACCAAATGTAATCCTAGAGTAAAGAAATTTTGCCTGAGTAACTTTCCAACATAAAGACTGAGAAATCACCTGTAAAAAATATAAGTATTTCAGAGTAGACAATAATATAAATGCCTACATTTAACCTAAGTCTGGAGGAAGTGAGCAGAACTGGGATGAAGTTTGAAAAACATTTCAATACCTTTTTCTGCAGGGCTTTTTCCAGAATCTACAACCCTCTAACCCCCTTACCCCTAGCTTTTCCCTTAATCTCTTCCAATTTACCTGCCTACCTTTAAGAAACTGTACAGAACAAGCCAGGAAATAACTGGAAGAAAGGAAGACAAAACCAATTATTCCACTACCTTTGCCCCAACTTGAATCTCTGATTTCAAAATCTCTGACAACCTATAAATCTTGGCTAAAAAAAAAAAAAAAAATTGAAACTTCTCTGTTCCCCTCCCTGATCCCACTTCCCTCCCTCTTTCCCAGAGGTAACCACTTTGCTGACATGTGTGTCTATCATTCCTATCATTGACTATTTAAACATCATCTATATATGATTGCTTTTATAGAATTAAACTCCACAAGCCCACAGGCTGTGTCTGATATTGCCTTCTGTATAGCATCTAGTAATCAGCATACTCTTAATCATTTAAAAGCTACAAATATCTCTAAAGAAAATTAATAAATATTTAGTGAAACTAAACAAAACCATACATTGTCAGAATAGGGGAAAAGAAACAAATTTCTTCCCCATTTATGAAATTCAGCTAGGTGTCTATTATGTAAAGATGATCCAAAAATTCAAATTATTGAAAAATTGGGTTTTGGACTTCCCTGGTGGCACAGTGGTTAAGAATCTGCCTGCCAGGCTTCCCTGGTGGTGCAGTGGTTAAGAATCCGCCTGTCAATGCAGGAGACATGAGTTCGAGCCCCGGTCCAGGAAGATTCCACGTGCCATGGAGCAACTAAGCCCATGCGCCACAACTACTGAGCATGCGCTCTAGAGCCTGCAAACCACAACTTCTGAGCCCGTGCACCACAACTACCGAAGCCCATGCAGCTAGAGCCCGTGCTCCGCAACGAGAAGCCACCACAATGAGGAGTCCGCGTACTGCAAAGAAGAGTAGCCCCCGCTCACCACAACTAGAGAAAGCCCGTGCCCAGCAACGAAGACCCAACACACCAAAAGTAAAAATAAAATAAATTTTTAAAAAGAATCCACCTGCCAATGCAGGGGACACGGGTTCGAGCCCTGGTCTGGGAAGATATCACATGCGATGGAGCAACTGAGCCTGTGCGCCACAACTACTGAGCCTGAACTCTAGAGCCCATGCTCCACAACAAGAGAAGCCACCGCAATGAGAAGCCCGCGCACCACAACGAAGAGTAGTCCCTGCTCACCGCAACTAGAGAAAGCCCATGCGCAGCAAGGAAGACCCAATGCAGACAATAAATTAATTAATTAATTAACAAATAAAAAATAACAAAAAAAGATATATTCATCCCCATATTCACTGAAGCATTAAAAAAAATAAGTTGGGTTTTAATTTAAAAGACTGATTAAATAAAATGTAAAAGACCAAACAAAATTTAGGTTGGAAAAAATGTATCTTTCACCCAAATAATTCCCTATAAACTCAACAATTATAATTTATTCTGATTTTTTTTGTTGTTGTTTTACCACATTAGAAGTTATTTTTCTGTATTCCCTAGGCAGCAACAAATAACACCATGCATGAGGACTGATATAATTACATGCCAAAAAAGACAGACCAGCACCCTCACACTCCAAACTCCCCTCTGTGGCTCCTTCATGCCCCATATGTTGCTAATAAAACTGTTTCAATCATACCTATGAGACAGTTTTACTGACATAATAGCAGGCCTCTTGGTTCTTCACAAGGCAAACCATACCACCAAAACTGTTGCAAATTTTAAGACTGAGGCAAGTAGAAATCTATATTACATCTGTGTGTGTGTGTGTGTGTGTGTGTGTGTACATAGATATATATATTTTGGAGTACAGAAACCTGCATTAAAACTACAATTCCACTACTTGATTCTGTAAACTTTAAAATGCCCATGCTAGCTATACAGACATATAGAAGGTTCCGAGATCTGAAAACAGTATGCCGTCGAGAAACTATAACCATAGCATTATCCTTTTATATTGTTAAAATGATCAAATCAAATATCTAACTGGTAGAAAATAATGACTGTCAGAATTACTAGTAATAATCAAATATATATATTTTTATGTTAGTTTCAGGTTTACAACATAGTGATTTGATATTTTTATAGACTATAGTAGGGTATGTTCCATGTGCACCTGAAAAGAATGCAAATTCTGCTGGTTTTGGATGGAAAGTTGTATGCATAGCTATTAAATCCATTTGGCCTACTGTGTCATTTAAGGGTACTGCCTCCTTATTGATTTTGTTTGGATGATCTATCCATTGATGTAAGTGGGGTATTAAAGTCCCTTACTATTATTGTATTACTGTCAATTTCTCTGTTAATATTTACTTTATAAATTTAGGTGCTCCTATATTAGGTGCATATATGTTTATGACTGTTATATCCTCTTTTGGATTGACCCCTTTATCATTATATGTCTTTCTCTGCTTTATTTTTTTAATAGACTTTGTTTTAAACTCTAAGTAGTCTGATATAAGTATTGCTACCCCAGCTTTCTTCGGATTTCCATCTGCCTGTAATATATTAGTAATTTTATAATTTTATAATTTTATAATTATTAGTAATAATTATAAAAAGATCCAAAAAGGAAGGGAAAACAATGGAACACTGAAGCAACAATTAGAAATTTTACAAACCTACTCAACTGATAAATGATCTGGTGTTCATGTGCCTCTCTATTTCAGGAAACTAAAACACTTTCATCACATGTATGGTTAATTTCACCATATGTAAAGTTTTCTCATAAAACATGAATGCTGAAATTATTTAACAAAAAGGTTTTTTTTTTTTTAATCCTGCTATTATAGGAAATGCTCAGTTAGATCAAGATAAATGCATTTCTCAATTTTTTCCAGAAAACTTCTCTAGGGGACCCTCCCTAAGATGTTTCAACATGACCTCAATTAGTAAATCCTCTGGGGACAAGACTCCTTTTAATAAGTCAGCCTAAGAACAAAGGGGTATATGATGAATTCTAGTCTCCTTTGAGCTGTGATGACAACAAATAGGAAACAGGAAGCAGGGGTGGTAGTTCAAGTACAAATCTTTCATAGGACCATATGACCATTATCTCAGGGCTCAAAAGTCCCAATCAACACCACCACGCAGAGGAGGGAAAAGGGCCTAAGCTGAGAAGGACTGGAGAAGTGGTCAAAAGGACTGATCTTCTAGGGAGTGATCAAGCCTAGAAAACATACCAACTCTAGAACACAATAGCTTAGCCTACAGGGATGAACTTCTAGCATTGACATAAGCAACTGGAGGGCACCCTATTTGTTGAAAGACGAATTACTGCATTTGAAATCATAGAATTCTAGAGTGGGCAGGAATCTGTGGATCATCCATGCTTCCTTCCACTAAATGCAAGAAGGCTTCATGTAGCATTCTAATCAGGTAGATGATGACCCAGTCTCTTCAGGAAAACTCACAATCATGGGGAGCTTAAAAGCAACTGTTGACCCATTCCTTTAGGCTTTGCTTGCATACGAGTGTGTCATTTCAGCCTAAGCCTTCTTGCTCATCAATGACGTTGGCCTGCCTACTTAGACTTCAGATCTGACCTGCTCCATCAGACCCAAACCCAGACTTTGACTTTGTCCAGTTTCTGGACTCCCAGTATCCACATACAGGTCAGACATTCTAAATGGAATTATGACCCTAGTCTATCACTACCTTAGGCCAGTTCCCATGTACAGCTCCCGTGGTCTGCCCTCCTCTATGAAAGAGCACTGTTACCACCACCCCTAAGTCTGCCCACTGCTCAGTCCTAACAGCCCTATGATCACAGATAAGCTTAATACTAGAGGAATCCATCTTGGCCCCTCCAATCCAACAATCTTCTCTGACCCATTGCCTTTGGCTAGTTATTAACATTCTACCAGGGCCCAAGAGCATCTGGAGTTCTAATAAAAACTACAGATCTTCTCCGGAAAAGGCCCAATTGCATACATAATATTGTACATAATTTCAGAGGGTTCCCATGAACCGCAAGTTAAGAATCCCTGCTATCTATAACAGGGGTTCTTATATTTTAAAAATTAAACACAGATTCCACATACACTGACACACTAAAGGGTACTTTTGCTAGACTCCCTTGCAACTTGAGATCTGCATGTGCCCTAGGTTCCCCAAGGAGGAACACTCCTAGGAGAACAAAAGGAGAAAGAAACAAGGAAAGTTAGCTACCAAGGACAGTCAGATCAGCCCATCCAGCAATGATGGCAGGCAAGACAATGATTCTTCTGGGGCCAGCCGCAAAAGCCAAGCCTCCTCAGTCACCAGCTTCCAAACCTGAACAGGGGAGCATGGCTCTGAGACCAGAGATGGCTGTGGCTCCCTTAGCAAGCCAGATGAGAAGTGTGGTTCCAGGAGCTGTTCCCATAAGCTCAGCCTACAGTCCATTCTCTCTGCTCCTCTACTCCTCAAAGATCCTATAAACTATTACAACTTAATAAACCCCCTTCTGCTTAAACCAGCTATAATGATTCTGTTATCTGCCACTAAGAGAGTCCTTTCCAATATATGGACCAACCAAACGGAACGCATGAAATAAATATTCAAATACAGTACCAAAACTAGGCTTTAAAATATAGGTCTATGGTTGCATAACAATGCGAATGTACTTAGTGCCACTGATCTATACACTTAAAATGGTGAAAATGGTAAATTTTATGTTATACATATTTTATCTCAATTTTTAAAAATATGATTTTTATAAACACCCCCCAAAAATCTATATTTCAGCCCAGGAATCAAGAACTCTTAGATAACCTTGATTTAGTTAACTTATTCCTGCTCCAATAGTATCAAGCAAGCAAGTCACTTAGCCTCTCAGTCTAGCCTCTTGGTCTCCTAAGTGTAAAAAGTGGAAGAAATCTCAACATATATTAGGGATAAGTCAGACACTAAAATTCTGCAATGGGTCAAGTGGAGGGTGGGAAAGGAACAAGGCAATATTTGTTGCAAACTTACTATGTGAACACTTACTATATGCTTTCCATATATCCTCATTTAATCCACACAATAATAACACCCACCCAACCCCATTCATAATAATGCTTCAAGGTAGTTGTTACAATCCTTTTCTTACTTATGAGAAAGTGGAGGAAGAAAAGCTAAGCAACTCACCCAAGGTGCACAGCTACTACTGACTGCTGGAGTAATGACAGATCAAGGTCTGTCTGACGCCAAGGCCCCGGCTCTTTCTATACCACATTTCTCTCTGACTGCCACAGCCACAGTGCTCAGCAGGCAAGGGCTAATTAAATTATCCACAGTGACGGAACCATCGCCCAGCCAGGAAAGCAATTCCTGAAAAGCGTCACCTAGACCATTAATATAGTATGCCCTGTAGAGTCAAGTGTGATGTTCAAATACAGAAATGACTAGATGATGATGATTATAATGATAATAGCATCCAGCTACCATTTACTGAGTGCCTATTATGCTTTAACTGCTTCATATACACTACTTCATTTAATCCCCTAAACATCCTAGTAAGAAATGCACAGTAGGTGTTACCTTCATTTCACAACAGAAGAAAATGAGATGCAGAGAGTTAAATTACGAACTCTGCCAAAGATTACACCGCAAGTCAAGTTTAGAGCCAGAATCTGAACCCAAGTCTTATAAAGCCCAAATACATGTGTGGGGACCACAACGTGTATTTCCTTTTCTTTTCTAAAGAGCCAGACATGGGCCTTATACCCATGAACATTCAATAAACCAGTGGTTTTACTTTGAAATTAGGGACACCAAATGCAGACCAAGAGGTTACACAAATTTAGCAGTTTAGTGCTGACATGAAGGGAAAAGACATGAAGGAAGAAATGATAATGAAGAGTCCATCCCTGAAGGTCAACATATGTTTGCCAGTGAAAGGATCAGAATCCCCTTACTTCACACTCTTTCAGCCTAGCCCATCTCTCACTTCTCCCTACCACAAGGAAAAAAAAGCTATAGACAAGCAATAAGACTTGCTCCATCAACCCTAGCACACTGTTAGAAATTATACAGACTACACTGTCCTAAGAGAACTGTATGAAAGGAAGGAAATCACCGGGAAGGCATCTGATTCAGCAGGTCTGAGGTGGGGCCTGAGAATTTGCAGATCTAACAAGCTCCCAGGTGATAATGCCCCAGACCACACAAGTTTCATCTGGTATCATCCTAAAGCTTCTTTTTGTCCACCACGTTCAGCCACCAAAGAGTAACTAATGACAGTTAGGAAGACGATGTTTATCTCTCTTTGATACAGCAAGGCTTTAAATGGAGATATAATTAACAAGCTGGAAAAGAGCCAAAGGGTTGGCAGGGTAGAAGCTAGGGAGGCGACCACAGGGTCTAAATCCAGATATCAATGGGCCCTCAATGAATCCAGTAAATTTCTAAAACTATCAATGACACATGTAATATGTATTTGTTAGAAGTTATAGGGTGGGGTGTGGGGGAAGAGGAAAGGGAATAAAATTTTAATAAATGAAATAAATTTTAAATAAAGGGAATAAGATTATAAATTATATAACCAACATGCGGAAGCTCAGCACCAAGAGAAAATGTTGCCCTAGCCCGGTACAAAACTTTATCTTTTGATTAAAAATAAGCCTAACTTTTAGTAAAATAACTTTGTTTCCCAAATAAACTGTAGCAGCATAAAAAGTTGACAGCAATAGGAATTCAGTGTTTTCCCAGATGATAATAATGAGCTGCAAAGGTCAAGAAAACTCAAGACAGAACATACACAATGATGGAGTCACTGTTCTCTTTTATTTACAAACGGAGAAAGGAACTTATTTATTTAGTATCATTATGACAGACCCACCCATATATGGAAATAGTAGCTTGTGTAGTTAACTCAAAATATGGTCCAAAACCACATGTTCTGGACTACAAGGAAAATCCAGTCTCAAAAAGCAAAAACACCACTATTTAAAATTACATGCTAGCAAAATTAACAGCTTATAGAGTCCAGCCTTCTATTAAACAAAAGCCAGGACATGATTTTGGTTTTGTTTGTTTCAATTCAACTGACATCAGGACACTTAAAGTCTACCAAGATACCATATCAAAAATAAATAAAAACTGAAAAAGCAATTATAAAGAAAAAGAAACTGATATAGTGGAACTGACATAGTGGGGAAAAAATGGAAAATAATCTAAATGTCCATCAACAGCAAAAAAGATAAATGGTGTTATAATCATAAAACTGAATATAATATAGCTCTAAAATTCACTGAACTATAGCAGGGTATTATGGGCTGAATTGTACCTCCCAAAATTCATATCTTGAAGCCCTAACCTCCAGGGCCTCAGAATGTGACTATATTTGGAGATAGGGCCTTTAAAGAGGTGATTAAATTAAAATGAGTCTAATAAGGTGGGCCCTAATCCAATATGACCAGTGTCCTTATAAGAAGAGGGAATTTGTACACAAAGAAACACCAGAGATATACACCCACCCACCATGTGAGGACAGAGCATATAAGGTGGCCAGCAAGAAGGTGGTCACCTGCAAGCCAAGGAGACCTCAAAAGAAAGCAAATCTGCCAACACCTTGATCTTGAATTCCCAGCCTCCAGAACTGTGAGAAAATGAATTTCAGTTGTTTCTACCACCCAGTCTATGGTATTTTGTTATGTCGGCCCAGGAGAATACAAATGATCTCAAACTCAAATATTCATAAGAATCACCTGGAAGCCTTATTAGAACACAGACTGCCAGGCCCTACTCTCAGAATTTCTGTTCAGTAGGTCTGGAATGAGGCCTGAAACAGAGCTAGCCTCATGGATGCACAAACATGCTTACAAGGGCCCCACTCTTGGTGTAATGCTTTGACATTACCATCTCCAAATTATTAATAGTTTGAACAAGAGTTCTAACATTTTCATTTTGCACTGGACTGCACAAATGTATCCAGTCCTGGCCTGAGAATTTTTATTTCCAACAAATTCCCAAGTGATGCTGAAGCTGCTGATCAGGTACCACATTCTGAGAGTCACTGAACCACAGCAACATCTATCAACCCAGTTAAGTCTAAAAACATAATATTGGGCAAAAAAGATCAAGCTACAGAAGAACAAGGATAGACGGCATTTATATAAGGTTTTTGTTATGGGTACGCATATATTAAAGTATGAAAACAAGCATGGCAATAGAAACACCAAACTGAGAATCCTTGCTAACTCTGAGGCCAGGGAAAAGAGAACGGAACTAGTGATCGGCACCACAGAAAGCCTCAGCTCTGTCTGCAAAGTTCTACTTCTCAAACAAAAATTGAAGTAAACATGGCAAAAAGGTTCAGTTTTGACACAGCTGAGAGAGTTACATTGTGTTACTCTTTATACCTTTTTGTACTTTTCTATAAATTTAAAACACTTGAAAATTTTTCAAAGAAAAAAGAACCTTAACTTTTATAGAATCTGAGTAATTTGGTGTCACCCACAATGTAGTAAAATATTCCATTCAAAATTTTTAAATTTGCCAGTTGGAAGAATAATTCTACTTATGAAAAAAAAACTCTTCACAAGAACCAAGATATAAAGTTATTTGAAGTCTGAGAATCATAATTTAAAAGAATAAATAGATATAAATCCACTTTAAATAAACAACACATCTAAAAAATAACTAACATACTATGTAAATTAAGAACACTAAAAATGAGAACTACTATCCCTTAGAAATAATAATAGCTGCAACATTCAGGTTAGTTTGACTCTAGTATGTCTTCTGCATGCAATGACAAATTTTAAGCTGTTTAGTGAAACACAAATAAAACATAATAGGTGGTGACATTTTACCAAACCTAGAGAAAATATGAAAAGGTTATATCTCTAACAAATAGAAAATCCATGCAAATTAAAATGAAAGGAATAAAAATAAATATTAGAAAGAAATTTTCAATCTAAAAAATATAGAATAAATACAAATTTCATAAATAATAACTTTTAACTATCAAATTAACCAATTTGTATAAAAAATGAATAATCAGTGCTATTTTGATTTTACTGGGAATATGAAATGGAAAAACTTTCCAGAAAGTAATTTAAAAACATAAATCAAGGGCCTTAAAAATATTCACTCCCTTTGATGCAATAATTTTCTTTCTAGGAATATATCCTATGGAAAAAATCAAAATTATGAAAACATTCATACACAGATATATTCATCATAATATTATGTACTATAGAAAAAATTACAAAAAACTAAATAAATCATGATACATGCATATGATAAATGAAATTTTAATGATTTGTGGGAATTGATTATGATATAAAATTAAATAAAAAGGAAGATTATAAAGTTACACATACAATGATCCTAACTATGGAAAACTATAAAATTTCAAGGAAAAAAAAATGAAAGGAAATACACAATATGAAAGGAAATACACAATATTAACAGTCTGCCTCTGGATAACAGGATCATGGATGATTTGTTTCCTTAGCTTCTTTTCTATAACATATATGTATTATTTTCACATTTAAAAAAATAAAAACTAAAAAATAATAGCACTTTTCACTAAATATAAAACATTTCAATCTAAGGTATTAGAGCATTTAATAAAGTACCTTAACTAAGTGTTAGTTTAATAAATCTTTGAGGGCTTCCCTGGTGGCGCAGTGGTTGAGAGTCCGCCTGCCGATGCCGGGGACACGGGTTCGTGCCCCGGTCCGGGAAGATCCCACATGCCGCAGAGCGGCTGGGCCCGTGAGCCATGGCCGCTGGGCCTGCGCGTCCGGAGCCTGTGCTCCGCAACGGAGAGGCCACAACAGTGAGACGCCCGTGTACCGCAAAAAAAAAAAAAAAAAAAAAAAAAGAATAAATCTTTGAAACATTCATTCCAGTAAAAAGCTGATTATATCTGAGAAGATATAATATACTTTTCAAACTACAGACATTCTTTAAGAAGTTCTTCATAGTTTTTCTTCTATTCTAATTCCTTTCAGTCAAAGGCACCTACGGTTCTTCTAGCATCAAAGTATCTATTACATATCTTAAATTGGTTTCCTAATCTATCATTTTAGAATACAATCAATGTAACATTCTAAATCACACATTTTCATCAACCTGCCTAAGGATAATGGCTGAGACCCCAATACCTCCCAGTCTCTGAGCTGTCCCTGTACCTATAATATCTCTATTTTACAAACCAGCTCTATAAGGAAAGTATCATTACCTTGACTTTGTAGATGTATGAACTCAGAGAGGCTAAGCAATTGTCCCAACATCACACAGCTAGAAAGTAGCAGAACTGGGACTTAAACCCTGGTCATTCAACTGCAGTACATCACAGCACCTTTCAATAAAGCTGTCATAACATAAAATCCTGGTTTGTTTGGTTTTTGTTGTTGTTGTTGCAATTTTAACCCTGCCTCCTATGGACAAACAAGGACAGCGTTCCAGAAAAAGATACAATTACAAAAAAATGTAATTAAAGGAGATAGTTATTAATCATAGAAAAGGATTTCAATCTGTATCCTTATCACCTACTTTGTACATTTACCTGCTGAACACTGACCTCACACACCTGAATCACTCAGCCAGAGATAAGAGAATACAGGTAACCAGGTAGAGCTGTGACAGGCTATATTTTCCAAAAACAGCCACAGCAATATTTCCAGTCCCACATGCCCTTTCAGGCACTTGCCACTCCCTCACCCAAAGGCAGGAACAATTTCCCCTTCAGCTTATGTTGAGCTTTGTATCAAGGAACAAAATGCCTGAGAGGTAATACTGTGTGATTTCTAAAGGTAACCTATAAAAGGCAATACAGTTGTCCCTCCGTATCCGCAGCTTCCACATTCTCAGATTCTACCAACCACAGATCAAAAACATTCGGGGAAAAAAAAAAGAAATTCCAGAAAATTGTGAAAAGCAAAACTTGAATTTGCCACACACGGGGCAACTATTAACATGGTATTTACATTGTAGTTACAACCATTTACATAGCATTTACCTTGTATTAATTATAATTGTATAATTATAATTGATAATTATAAGTAATCTAGAGATGATTTAAAGTATATAGGAGGATGAAAATACTACACCATTTTAAATATAGGATTGATCATCCCCCGATTGTGGTATCCTGGGGAGATACCAAGGACAACTGTATAGGTTCTTTCTCTCTCTCTCACTCTGGCTCTAACTCGCTCTCTTCTCCCTCCCTCCCATTTTCCTCTCCCGCTCTATTTTCTCTCCCTCGTCCCCCTCTTCCCTCCCTCTCACCCTTCCAACCTAGTCACCATACTGTAAGGAAGCCCAGGTGACATGCAAAGGCTACAAATAGGTGCTCTAACCCAGATTCCCAGTTGTAATCTCAGCTGACAGCCAGCATCGCCCAGCAGACATGTTCCTGAACAAACCTTCACATGATTCTGGCCCTCCCCTTTGAGCCACACAGCTGACACAAAGTGTAGCAAAGACAAACTATGCCAAATGGACCATTCCAAATCACAGACTCCTGAGCAAAATAAATGTTTTTAAGCCACTAAGTTTTACAGTGGTTTGTCAAGTAGTAAGGGTCACCAAAACAGATATTTGGGGCTGTATTCATAGCAAGTTAAAGAGTTTTGTGATCATTCCATTCAAACTTGTATGATAACTTTCTGCAATTATCCTCTTTAAAGTAGCTAAACCATAGCCAGCCCATATAGCTCCTTTGACTTCGATCGGTCTTTGGAAACCTGAACCTTCAGGGATGCTTGATTCTCCTTTTAGAGTCAAACTGTATACCTTGGGCTTCCCTGGTGGCGCAGTGGTTGAGAGTCCGCCTGCCGATGCAGGGGACACGGGTTCGTGCCCCGGTCCGGGAAGATCCCACGTGCCACGGAGAGGCTAGGCCCGTGAGCCATGGCTGCTGAGCCTGGGCGTATGGAGCCTGTGCTCCGCAACGGGAGAGGCCACAACAGTGAGAGGCCCGCGTACCGCAAAAATACAAAAAAAAAACAAAAACAAAAAAAAACAAAACTGTATACCTTGTTGAAATAAAGTTTCACTTTAAAGGTTGGTGTGAGGTGTCACATCCTTTCAGGGTGCAGTTCTAAGCAAGGATGCCAAGAAACTCCCCTCTAGAAGACAGTCGTGGCACCCGTGTTTTAGTTGATACCACAAAAGACACTTGTAGAAAGTTATCATTAATTACCAATGATCTCTAGAGTACAGTAGTTCCACAAAATATTTTTAAGCATAGAGAATGCAGAGTAAAACAGTGCAGAGTGAAATAAGACAGATTTGAGTAAAAAGGGAAAAAAGAATGATAAAACATTGCACTTCTTATGCAGACACTCTGTACTCTGCAGATTTGTCTACCAATTTAGGCCAGTGTACTGTTTATTGACTGCCTTGACTTTTCATTTTTTTATATAGCTTCAAATGCAATTTCTAATCAAATGAGCTGAAATAAATTAAAAACTTCTCCTTTTTCATATAAATATAATTTTACCAGCTACAAAACATTTCAGTGATGAGGTGTGCATGAAGCCAACTAAATGTAAATAGAACAGAAACCTTGAAATCAGTTTACTTCATAGCTTTTAGGAAGGAATTTTAGAATGGTAGTGGCAAGTATCACATTAAAAATTTAACCAAAGTTAGTTATTTGTAGAGATAAATGATCAAATAATATGATCATAACATGTTGCTTGATGATAAAATACATCAGGTTGGTAATCAAATATAAAATCCATGAAGATGAGCCCCCCCAAAAAAAGCTTTTGTTTTAGGCATAGTTTTCACTAGCACAAGACCTTTTTTTTTTTAAGACCCTTTTGATAGTATAATGAAGACCAAACCTTTTTCTCCTGTTAAACCTAGGTCTCTCACAGCTCTAACCTCCCAATAAAATCTTATTGCAGCTCACAGTATAGGAAATACTAACACCACTGGAAAAGTAAAATTCTTCTGTTCTTCTTCATTAACTTTTGAGGGTGTGGTTTATGTTCATCAGATTGTTAACGAACCATTGACTGAAACCGTCCCCCGTGGCCAGGCACAATGATCACCACCTGCATGAGTTGTCTTGCAACAGGAGGTCCCAACACGGAACATGGTGCTGCAGCCGAAATGTAACCAGGAGGATTCAGGAGGGGCCAAGAGGAGGGAGGAGACGCCAGTCCTTATGTCCTGCCAACCTCCCAGAAAACTTTGCACTGGAATCCATCTTGGCTGAGAAATGCACACACCACCAAGAAGGACCCTGAGTCAGACCAAATATGGGCCCAGCAAGATGATTGGCCAGAGACAACCCAGAAACTAACCCCATTACCATAAAACCTGAGACTGCGAGCCACGTGGCAGAGCAGTTCTCCTGCTGCTCCTCACTCAGGCACCCCTTCCCCATAAAGTCTTTTGCTTTGTCAGCCCATGTGCCTCCTCGGACAATTCATTTCCAAGTATTAGACAAGAGCCACTCTTGGGCTCTGGAAGGGCTCCTCCTTCCTGCAAAAACATGAGTTGCTAAAATATATGTCATATATAACGGATACAGGGTTCATTGCCAAAACAATTTATATCCAATCCTTTGATGGAAATAATATTCTTCAAATACCTAAACTTCAGATTGAAAAGAAAGAAAATGAATCCAAAAGTTTGTCTGTTATCCCTCCTTCTTTTGAGGGGGGAAAAACACTGTACAAAAGAAATTACAATCTATAAACCTACAAAACTATAGAGAACAGTGAAAAACAAGGTGAAGGTTTACAAATATTTATGCTTTTTGAAATCAAATGTTAAGATGAATTTATCCCTTGTAGTCCATATCTGTTGTGTAAAACACTAAGAAATCTAATAAGTTTTAAGGGTTGGTTTGATATAATGTGAACTAAACAGTTGAAAATACTCAAAACTTTAAAGCACACTGGTTACTGGAGCAGGTTTTCAAGACTGATTGGGTAAACTAACCTATACAAACCTAAAAATAGGAAGCGACAAGTGAAAGTTTGTTAAGAATTTGCAACAATTCCTACTACAGAGAAGGTTTTCATTAAAAAAGAAATGATCCATGGCCTGCAGACCTCTTTTGTTTTAATCTCAATGAGAATACCCTTGGAATTGGCTATAGATCCTACCATGCCCTATGGTGTATTCCTGGATATTCCAATGCTCCTTTAAGAATCTGAGTTAGGGCTTCCCTGGTGGAGCAGTGGTTAAGAATCCGCCTGTCAATGCAGGAGACACGGGTTCGATCCCTGGTCTGGGAAGATCCCACATGCCGCAGAGCGACTAAGCCCGTGTGCCACAACTACTAAGCCTGCGCCCTACAACCCACGAGCCACAACTACTGAAGCCCTTGCGCCTCGAGCCCATGCTCCGCAACAAGAGAAGCCACTGCAATGAGAAGCCCGCGCACCACAACGAAGAGCAGCCCCCACTCACCGCAACTAGAGAAAGCCCGCGCTCAGCAACAAAGACCCAACTCAGCCAAAAATACATAAATAAATAGATAGATTAAAAAAAAAAAATCTGAGTTCGTGAAATCTACTTTAGACCCTAAGACTTGGGAAGAGACCATCTGATTTATACATAACAATATCTCAAGCCCCTGGTAGAGCACATACATTCAAAATATATTTGTTGAATGAATTAGAAGGAGGGATACAGGTAAGGAAAGAACAAAAGAGGAAGGAAGAGAGGGAACAGATGCCCTGCTACAAACATGAATAACAAAAGGTTCAAACTGTACAAGAAAATGTAATTGTTTCCCAAGAAAAAAATTCCCAATAAAAATGTACGCTTAGAGTCTTGCTAAAAATCCTTGCTTTGGAAATTCTTGCTGTTTTACCCTTTGACCATAGCAGTTGTTCCAAAATCTTTTCCTCTTTTTGAAAGTTCTCAACACCACTTCTGCCTATTCACTCTTAGTAGATGACCACTCTTTTCCTTCAATAAACTTTCTAAGTCATTTAACATGAGTAACTAAACTCTTCCTACAAATTATAAGTAGACACTCAGCCTGGAACAGGAGGGAAGGGGGCAGGGCACAACCTTTACAAGAATGACACAGCCATAGGACATGACAAAAACTGATTAGAACCAACTAGATCCAAGCGAGGGAAAGATTCGACTTCCAGTGGACCTTGAGCCTCATATGCACTCACTGTAATACACTACCATGCTAAGTGACAACCCCCCCACACCCGACCAGCACCATGACAGTTCTGAGGCCAACCATAAAAGATCAAAGAGTGGGCAGTGGCCCAATTCCTAGAAATCCCTGCCCCTTCCCCAGAAATAGTTGGAATAGTCCTCCCACTCATTAGCCCTATGAAATGACCCAGCCCATAAAAACTAACCACCACATTCTGGAGGACCTCTTGCCTTCTGAGATGACCCACACTCTCCGTGGAGTATGCTTCTCTCTAAATAAATCCACTTCTTACCTATCACTTTGTCTCTCACTAAATTCTTTCTGCGATGAGACATCAAGAACCTGAGCTTCATTAAGTCCTGAGACCAGGTGTGTGATTTCAATTAGAAGACCGTGGGCTCAAGTCCCAATCTGGGTTTAGGCTGGGTTCCAGTCCTGGCACGTGGGTTCAAGTCCTATCTGAGTTGCACAGTGTCAATCCCACATATTTTATTTCCCTGCCAACTCATAAAGAAAAAAAATCATTTTTCTCTCAAAGTTTAGCCCACATACCTGTGTTAAACATGCCCACTATCCTTTAATTAAGACCATGAACCACCAATCACTCCCTCTCTAAAAGCTTCAATCCCTTTCTTAACCACCTATGCCTTTGTAGCTTTTGACAAATTAATCCATTTGCCTCAATCATTAAAATCCTTTGCCTTAATCCTTTACCATTTCAACTCTGTCCACTAAATTCTTCACCAGAGTCTATTTCACTGTCTCCACATCAGTGAAGACATATAGTTGTGTATCTTCAAACTCACTCTTCAATCCTTTATTTGGTTTCTAATCATACTACTCTGCCAAAGTTGCCCTCAAGAGCCTCCAGTGGTCACCAAACACCAAATGAGCTTCACTTGGTCCTCATGTAATTGAACAAAGTTTGTGTGCCAAGGCACAGTGAGGCCAAATAAACTTGAAGCCGGAGTCTGGAGCAGAGAAAGGTTTACTGCAGGACCAAGCAAGGAGAATGGGTGGCTCATGCTCAAAAACCCCGAACTCCCTGATGGTTCTGGGGGAAAAGGTTTTATAGGCAAAATTTAGGGTGAGCGCTGCAGACTGATTGGTTGGTGGTGAGGTAGCAGGGCAGTGCTCCAGGAACCTTGTGCTCAGCCTGAAGTTGCCATCCTCCACCTGGGTGGGGCTTTAGTTCTGCATAAGAACTTCAGATAAGATATTATGTATATTCCTTGAAGGAGGAACCAGGCAGCCCCAAGTCTGCACTACTGTTTCTTATATGCTCCTCCCTTGCCTCTGCATCCCCTCCCTTCCCTCTGCATCCCCTCCCTTCCCTGATTAGCAACTGTTTGAACCTGCCCTTTGGAACTCAGGGAAGGTCATGGAGGCTAAATGAAGCCAATTTTCTACAAACAAGAAACAGGGGACAGGGAAAGGACTTGTACCTGGGAGCCCCACAAGGTCCTGGTCTACTTCACTCATGTACCTTCAAGTCTACATAGTATTTAACGTAGTTCATTACCCCATCTTTGAAACTTTCTTGTTTTGACTTCCATAATAGTATACTCTTCTGGCTCTCTGTTTTCTTTCCAGGCTTCCCTGTACCTCCTAAATGTGAAACTGGAGGGAAGGGGGCAGGGCACAACCTTTGAAGAATGACAAAGCCCCAGGACATGACATAAACTGATTAGAACCAAATGGGTCCAAAATATTGGACAAGTCGACTTCCACTAGACCTTGAGCCTCAGTACAGTTCATTGTAACACATCAGCAAGCTAAATGACACACCCACAGGCGCCATGAGAGTTCCAAGGCCAGCCATAAGAATCAAAAAGTGGGCGGTGGCCCAATTCCTGGAAATCCTCACCCCTTCCCCCCCCCACCCTGAAATAGTTGGAATAATCCTCCCACTCATTAGCCTATGAAATTACTCACCCCTATAAAAACTGACAACCCCAGACTTCCCTGGTGGCACAGTGGCTAAGAATCCGCCTGCCAATGCAGGGGACACAGGTTCAAGCCCTGGTCCGGGAAGATCCCACATGCCACGGAGCAACTAAGCCCATGCGCCACAACTATTGAGCCTGTGCTCTAGAGCTCGCAAGCCACAACTACTGAAGCCTGCATGCCACAACTACTGAAGCCCACATGCCACAACTACTGAAGCCCACACGCCTAGAGCCTGTGCTCCACAACAAGAGAGGCCACCAGAATGAGAATCCCGTGTGCCGCAACGAAGAATAGCCCCTGCTCGCCGCAACTAGAGAAAGCCCGCGTGCAGCATGAAGACCCAACACGGCTAAAGATAAATAAATAATTTTTTTTTTAAAACTGACAACGCCATACCTGGGGCCACTCTTGCCTTCTGAGATGGCCCACACTCTGTCTGTGGAGTGTTTTTCTCTCTAAATAAATCCACTTCTTACCTATCATTTTGTCCCTCACTTGAATTCTTGAGACATCAAGAACCTGAGCTTCATTAAGTTCTGAAACCAAGTGTGTGATCTCACTTGGGTTTTGGCGGGGTTCCAGTCCCAGCACGTGGATTCAAGTCCCAATCTGAGGTGCACGGTTGCAAATGCATGCATTCTTAATTAGCCAGACTTGACAATTCTGCCTCCTTAATCTCATATACAAACTCTCTTTTTCATTCCTATTGTATTACCACTTGTCTGAAACACTAAAATAGACTCCCAATTGGGCACCATGCCTCTCCAGTATTACTCCCTCATCCAAGAAACCAACTGCTTTGGTAACATTCCTGAAGTTTAGCCTGCCTCATTCTTCCACTTAAAAGACAGAAAACACACAGGTTCAAAAAAACATTTAGTTTGAATCCTAGCTCTGACAATTATTTGTCATGAGACCTTGGGTAAGTCACTGAACTCTTCTGGTCCTCAGTTTTTCTTTTCTTTAAAATAAACATTGTAGTATCTATTAAACAAGGGTTGTTATAAATAAATCAGAAGACCTGTTCAGATCTGACACATAAGAGGTGTTCTATAACCTTCAAGGGCTGTCCAATGCCTAACAAGTAAGATCTATATATGGTTACACAGTTAAACCCAATTATTCTAGTCCAATAGCCAATTGCTCCCTGTCTGCTCCCTATGTAGGACCATAAGACACCCTTCAATGATACACTCTGTACCTTTTGCCTGTTATGTGATCAGCCTGAAATATCCTTTCCCCAAATCTCCCCCTGCCAATTTTCTACCAGTTAAAGTCCAGCTCAAGTATCACACCTTTTAAGAAATGCCTAACATGAAATCTTTTTTTCTCTGAATTTTATTTGTACCTCTCTTACACTATGTATTCCATTGAAGTTATTTATACACTAGCCTTTCTTTCTTATTAGAATATAAACTCTCTGAGGGCCAGAATTATATATTTTAACCACTGCATTGTTCAGTACCCTATTCTACAAACAGAAGCATTAAAAGAAGTGACACTTAGAATTGTGAAATTGATTTTCAGTACTATTTATAAAATTTATCCCAAATAATTTACATAGCCACCTATCTTGTCTATATGCTCACTATGAAAATCAAAGTAAAATGTTCAATAAACTGGGGCATGTCTAAAGGGAGATATGATTTATTTGATTATGTAATTGAACACAGAGAAGAAATAAGACTTTTGTAAGTCTGTTTTATGGAGAATAATATGATTTTAATAAGTTACATCCAATCAATTCAAAAGGATAAACCTTGTCAGTTTATTTTATTTTTAAAGATAATTTACACAAATTATCAAATAATTTCATTTTAGAAACACTCAAACATAACAAATGACCATATGCATGAACAAAATGCAGCATAAAGCCGTGTCAATGAAATTGCCAAGGTATTTTACAAAAAGTAATCTGAGTTGACCATTTTTGCTAGAATATATATGTAATTCCTGAATACTAAGCGAAGAAATAAACAAGCAAATCATACATAAGAAGAGTGATCAAATAGTCAACTACAATATTCAAGCACCAAGTGACATTAAGAATGAATAAAAAAGACTACATTACAGCTTTTTTTTTTTGCAGTACACGGGCCTCTCACTGTTGTGGCCTCTCCCGTTGCGGAGCACAGGCTCCGGACGTGCAGGCTCAGCGGCCAAGGCTCATGGGCCCAGCCGCTCCGTGGCATGTGGGATCTTCCCGGACCGGGGCACGAACCGTGTCCCCTGCATCGGCAGGCAGACTTTCAACCACTGCGCCACCAGGGAAGCCCTACATTACAGTTTTGTCACACATCTATTCCAGAACCTATAGAACCTAAACCATAGAGATGCCTATAGTATACAGAGTGTGCAAGCAAGTACAACGTGAAAAAACAGAAGCAAAGATTAGAGAGGATGGGAAGCACATGCTTCCAATTGTCTAGTATATACAGTAAATAGTACCTGCTTCCTTGGATAGAAAAGCTCTAAGAGGAAATTACACCACTGCACTAGTGTGCGTGCAAGTATATGCTTATGCTCTCACATAGTTGTTCCAAAAGACATTACTTGGGTTGCAAAATTCAAGCAAGAGCAAATCTGGGTAAGTATCAAGATAAACATTAATGATGCACCCTTGGTAAGGTTCAACAAAGAAGAATAGATCTGAGCACAACTCTTAACACTCTTCAGTCTTCCTGTGTTCACACAACTTGCTTTTCAAACTGGACTAAGCGAGGACCCTAACTAACACTGTCTGGGGAAAGAAGCAGTATTTTTACTTTGGATATGATATCATCTCTCCAGTTGTTGAATCCCTGGCCTCTGGGTAAAACGACTAAACCAATTATTTCATATTTT
Source organism: Tursiops truncatus (assembly GCF_011762595.2). NCBI lineage: Eukaryota > Metazoa > Chordata > Mammalia > Artiodactyla > Delphinidae > Tursiops > Tursiops truncatus. The sequence continues at coordinate 85,542,559 of NC_047040.1, read as the reverse complement.
AAGATACATAATCTATAACTATCTACATAACTGATTTCTCGGCTGTAAGAAGAGTACAAATACTTATTTTCCTATCTATTTGCAATAATAAACATTACTTGCAGTTGACTAAACATCTGTCTCTGAGTCTCTTGGTTTTTCAACCCTCATGAGGGTTTAAGTTGACCATTAAGAAATCCTTAACTACTACCAAATCCAATTCCTTTATAAGGGACTATGTAATGGCCCTATTTTATCACAGACCTCTGAGGTCTGATGAAAACTAAGGGCCCTCTCCACAGAAATACCTACTTAAGTACATATAGACAAGATTTTACATTCCACTGGGGGCGGTATCTTAGACTTTCCTAATGTCTGGTGAACTTTGACTTAACTTGCTCACTTTCTCCAAGACTCCCTTGGAAGTGTTTCCAGAGCCTAAATTTGTATACTAATCTCCATCCCAACACCCCTCCAGTTCTACTACCTATCATCAAGATAAAGCTCCTTTCCTGTACTTTTTCTTCATAATCCTATAATTCTCTTGCAAATTAGATGACTGTATGCATCATGCTGTACTATTTTAACTGATTTTATTTTCTTCTCCATTGGAATGTGAGCTTCTTAAGGCCAGAAACCGTGTCAGGTCCTATTCTATAGCTCCAACAACTAGTACCACACCATGTACAAAGAAAATACTCATTCCAATGTCTTTCAAATAAAGCCATGAGTTGATAATTGCTGAAGACGGGCAATGGGTACATGCAGAATAAGGCAGGAAGGGTGCTTCATTCTACTAGTCTGTCTCATTTTGTATATATTCCAAGTTTTTCAAATATTAAGGGGAAAAGTCTAGAAAAAAAGAGGCTTGTAGCTATACATCAGTAGCCTCCACATACATGAATGCATCTAAAAACAAACTGAGACTTGTTCATTTTGCCTCAGAGAACTAGAATCAATGAGTAGAAAACAAAATTCTGGCTTCACAAAAGTAAGAACTCTAATAATTAAAGGTGTCTAAAAATGAAGCTGCCACTGGGCTAGGTACAGGCATACCTCGGAGATACTGCAGTTTCAATTCCAGACCATCACAATAAAGCGAACATGGCAATAAACTGAGTCAAACAAATTTTTTGGTTTCCCAGAGCATATAAAAGTTATGTTTACACTGTAGTCTACTGTATGCAATAGCATTATGTCTAAAAAGACAATGTACATACCTTAATTTAAAAATACTTTACTAAAAAGTACTAAACATCATCTGACACCAGAGGGTTGCCACAAACCTTCAATTTGTAAAAAAAGCACAGTGTCTACGAAGCACAATAAAGAGAAGTGCAACAAAACAAGGTATACCTGTATATTCAAGCAGGAGTTGGCCATTCAGAATGGATTACTATTTAGGGGGAAAATGGGAAAAATGAATTCTAAGGGAACTTCAAATCTGTGAGTATCTGAAAACAGTTTATTATTTTAAAACAGATACACAGAAGTCAATATAAAGGTAACTGTTGATTTCATAAAACATCTACAAAGAATGAAGTCCTTTCTCAAAACCAATTTCCTCGCAAGCCTCATTTTGCAGGCGTGCACTCTCTGGACATCAGCTTCCCCAGCCTTCTGTCAGGTCCTTAACGTGCCCTGCAGCCTCCACTGCACATGCTGCTCCTACTGGAACACTCTTCAGATAACAGCTAACGCACACTTCCTCAGGGAAGCCCTTCCTACCTGACCAGATCATGCTCTCTGACAACTACCATTCTTTTCTAGAAAGCAGAGACACCGTGTTTTTGCTCACCATTGTATCCCCAGGGCCTGTCACAGAGCCTGGCATGTTGTAAGTGCTCAATAAATATTTGTTGAATGGATGAATGAATACAACATTCCCTATGACCCTAGCATTTTCATAAATTATGATCTAAACTGAATACAAGTCAACTTGCCAAAATATAACCAAGCTATTTCTTTATCACAAGTGATTAAACTACCTCCCTAGAGGCTAAGGACAATAAGAAAATAGTTAGCTAGCTCCCAAGGCAATCTTTTTATACTTGTTTTATTATGAAAATATAACACATTTTCAATAACTTTTAGCTTCACAATAAACACAAAAAATTTATTTCCCAGAACTCTAAGATTTTGACAAGCCAAATGATTCTCAAGTCAAACTGTGGGTTATTAAGCTGAAAGAATATACTGTATGAATGTGAAGTTTAATGAGGACATTTAGGTAATGAAGAAGCAGTGAGAGCTTCAGGACAGAGGGACAACCATCAGGGCATATATTTTCAAATGTGTGTTTATAAGAATTATATGAAAATGCCCAGCACAGGAATACTTTCTGTTGCTAAAAAACACTGAACACTGATGACTAAATTGTCTCTTACAAAGGTCAACAACAATCGTCTCATTTATCAGTGCAATTCCTTTAATTATTCATTCTTAAAACCTTTACATAATATACTAAGCAAAAAGGAAGACATAAATTGTGTTTAACACTCAGAAATCACTAATAGGGCTTCCCTGGTGTCACAGTGGTTGAGAGTCTGCCTGCCGATGCAGGGGGAAGATCCCACATGCCACGGAGCGGCTGGGCCCGTGAGCCATGGCCGCTGAGCCTGTGAGTGCGGAGCCTGTGCTCCACAACGGGAGAGGCCACAACAGTGAGAGGCCCGTGTACCGCAAAAAAAAAAAAAGAAAGAAGTCACTAATATATCTAATGTATACAGAGACAGAGTGGTATTTTATTGACTTCCATCAAAACTGTTTTTTAGGATAAAGTTACAAGATCCTACCTTTAGTATTAAGATTGTGAGAACAAAATTTATTAAATTATTAAAAGTATAAAAAAATTCTATCCACACCAAAACTATCACTATGGCTAATACACAAAATATTTGAAACTCTAAATAAATTCTAACAAAGCTAAACACTAGGTTTTAGGACTATTTTATTTTTAGTTGGGAGAAATTACCCACTGCCATCTTATTCAGAATTGTGTATTACCTGATAAATTTGAGTTAGAGCCAGCACTGCAATATGTTGAAATCCCTTAGACTCAACCCTGCTTCTTATAACCTTTAGCTTCAATTTTGAACCCAACATGAACCTTCACCCAGGTCATCCACTCCATTATTAGCACCAATCCTAGGCTCAGTCCCTCCTCCACTTCAGAGAGAAATGACAAACTAAGGAAAAGACAAGGTAAACCTTCAAACTGAGTAATGAACTCCAAAGAATGATTGTTTTTCAATGAAATAAATAAAATTTACCTGGAGATGCTGGAATGTGAATGTGGAACATGTAAAAAATTTAGCCTAATGCCTGACATTTATTAAATACTCAAAAATTGGAACTAAATATTATTACCACTGTGTTTTAATTTTATAAATTGATTTTCTCTGATATTAATAGTGTAACATAATACATGATTTTCTAACATTCCAAATCTACAAATTAGAAAACACAAGACTCTAAAAATCCTTTAACTTTTTATTATGAAAACTTTCAAACATACACAGCAGCAGAGATAAGAGTTAAATGAACCATATCACCTGGCTTAACAATTATTGTCACTCTGACAATTTTGTTTCATCTATAGGAAATCTATTCTTGAACAATGCAAAAGTACAGTGAATTGAGATACCCTTTCAAAAGTGTACCCAACTTGTTGACCACACAGAAATGATGGGTTTCATGCAAAAACTTTATTTTTGTCTCTTACTGGTCTATTAAACCTGTTCAGCAGTAAACTAACCTCTGCCTTAGAGAAAAAAACTCAAGTAATCCTCATGACTTTCTGGTCCCTAATAAGTAACAGAAAATCATATGATCACTTGAAATGGTAAGTCTCAGTTCAGTAATTTAAAATAACTAGTCTCAGACAGACAACTGGGGAAATTTGAATATGGACTATACATTATATAACTTTATTGTACCAATGGTAAATCTTGGGTGTGATAATGGCATTGTGTAGGAGAATATCTTAATTTTTCAGAGAGAAAAGCTAAAGTATTTAAGAGTGAAGTGTCATTTTCAAATGGTTCATTCCCATTCCACTGGCCAAAAAAGTATACCGTATATATAATCTATACTCGTACCTAACGTTGTTACCTGGTAAAAGGTATGAGGTGTTTATTAGATTACTATTTCACCATTTCTGTAGGCTTAAAATTTTTCAAAATTTAAAGACTACATCCAAATAACAGTCAAAACTCCAAAGTACAGTTAACATTACATCTCATGTTCTCTTTTCAGCTAAGGCCTGCCAAGAGCCGGCCACTGTCAGTGAGGGAGATCCTTCTCTTCTCACCAAGAAGCTTCTCTTCTGCCAGCTTCCAATGCCATCTTCCAAGTTTTCTGACCCCACCAGGATCAAGGTCAGGGAGTCGAGAAGAGCTCAGGCATCACAGAACAGTTCTTATTTGTCTGCTACTGTACCAAAATGACCTAGCGTTATATGAATATGGCAGGTGCTTAAAGCTGATTTTCCTTCTCTTGGGAAGTGCATATGCATTCTTCCATGGGTATGAGCCTCCAAGTGCAAAATTCCTGCCAGGAGCAGTGCTCTCCTTTAGCTAACAGTTCCCTCCCAGTGTCCCCTCAGTTTCTGACCTTTGGCCATATACCCCACAACTCTTCACTGCAGGGATCTTCTTTCCCTGGCAAAAAACTTCCTTGGGCAGGATTCCTTTTCAAATAACACCAGGTTGATATTCATATTCTGGGATACATACATACCCTTCTGACCTGCTGGAAGAAAGCAGTGCAATTACTTCTCAAGCCCAGGCCTACTGCCACAGAACACTTAGGCTTTCTCAGGCATGAGTCAAGCATCAGTCCCTTGTGACCTCAGCTGCAGACCACGTACTACAGTTGACGCTCCTCTCACTACGTTTCAGGAAAGATCCAGATGCCTAACTTGTGAAAGGCAGGACTAAAACACACAGCACTCCAATGACATTCCAGAGAAATTAGCCTAATGAAGTCTTTCCCTCTTTTGATATCCTCTATGTGAGTGAAGGGATTCAAAGGTCACAAAACTAGCTTTCCACAAATCTGTATATGTTACAGTACTTCCTTGGGATATAGAAGCATTTGTTGAATACTGATACCTCAAATGAAAGGTCCACTCCTCCAGGAGGCAGGTCTTTTTTATTTTAGTGCCAGCACTAGCATCCAGCGCATCATGGCTCCTCAAGAAAATGTTTTCTGAAGGGATGATCTCAGCAAACGACAGTAGGTATAAATAAATGGAAGAGTGTATAAAACTAAGCAATGACGGATGACTTTCAGTATCTGAAGAACTATCTGAAAATAGACTGCTCAGTCAGTGAACGTTGGGCTAAGCAAAGCACATTTGGTCCTCCCCAATTTATACACCTAGATATAGGCCTATGAGAACCTAAAAGGGCAACCAAACACCCAAGTATTCCTCTTCTGTTCTACCATGATACCCATCTCCGCACTTACTCATGGCATACAGAAAATATCCATGTGTCTATCATTTGTATACAGGTCATTGAGGGCTTAGTTGGTTCACCCTTGCACCATAAATAGTGCCTGTCCTCAGTAAAAAATCATGTTGACCAACACAGGTTAAATTAAAGGACTGTCATAAAAGAAGAGAGAAAGATACGGATTACATCAGAGGATGGGTAATTGCCCACAGCAGTCCTCCAACTTTACTGGGTGAACACTATTTAGATGAAATAATGGCCCCTTTCTTTCTTTCTGTTCCCTACTCTAAAACTATAGCCGTGCGAAAAGATCTATTTGGGGGGCAGCATGATACCTGCAGCAGGTAGTATACTCTTACATATCTGCTTATTCACTCAACAAGCCACACTGGAGATCTAATACTTTAAGGTACCCTAAAGGCTTTCTATTTTAAAGATTTTTTATGTAAATGTTCAATAAATATTTACAGAACATTAACTATGTGCCATGCTCTGGGCTAGTGAGACACTATGGGAGGATCAACGATGAGTAAGGCAGTCAATGAGCTTGCAATTTAATAAGAAGAATGTGACAAATATTTAAAGGACTGTAATATCCTAGTAAGAAAAGCACCACCATAAAGAAATGAGAGACTTTGAAAAATGATTAGGATTTTAAAAGGGAGAGGTGAAGAAGGGCTTTCAGCAAAGGAAAGAGTATTATCAAAGAAAAGGAGGTAAATATAGAAATACTGACCAGGACCCTGGAGTACTTGTTAGGTATAAAAAAAGGAGAAAATAAAGGTAGAAAAAGTAGACTAAAGCCTAACTGGAGAGGGCCTTAGGTGCCAAGGTTAAATATTAAAATGCCCTTTCATGAGTAACAAGAACAACAAAAAATAAATTAAAAATAAAACATAGTTTCAAGGACATGGTAATGGAAAGGATTTCGAGGGCGTAAACAATTTCAAAAAAGAACAAAGTTAGACAACTTATACTACTTATTTCAAGACTTAGTATCAAACAGTGTGGTGTTGGCATGATAGACATATAGATCAATACATAATAGAGTCTAGGAAAAGATTCACAAATATATGATTAGTTGATTTTTAACAAAAGTTTCAAGATAACTCAAAGGAGAAAAGACAGTTTTTTCCACAAGTGATCCTTGGAAAACTCGATACGAAAAAGAATGGACCTTGATCCTTATCTCACACTCTACACAAAAATTAATTCAAAATGGACAAGAGACTGAATGTAAAAGGTAAAACTATAAAACTTCTAGAAGAAAACACAGGAGAAAATCTTTACAACCTAGAATTAATCAATGATTTCTTGGAAAGAACCAAAAAGGAAGGGAGGGAGGGAGGGAGGAGAAGACACTGATAAAATGGATTTATTAAAAAATTGAAACTTCTGCTCTTCAAAAGACACCATTAATCAAAGGACAATCTACAGACCAAGAGAAAATGTTTGACTGTATCCAGATACATAAAGAACTCTTAAAGCTGAATGACAAGAAAACAAAAAATCCAATTTTTAAAAATGGCCAAAAGATTTGAACAGATACTCACAGAAAAAGATAAAATGGTCAATAAATACATGAAAAGATCAATGTCACTGGTAAACAAAGAAATGCAAATTAAAACCACAATGAGATACCACCACACACCCACTAGAATGTCAGAATTTAAAAGAATGATAACATCAAGTGCTGGCCAGAATGTGAAACAACTAGAACTTTCATACATTTGGGGAGAATATGGTACAATCACTTTGAAAACAGTTTGGCAGTTTCTTATGAAGTTAAACATACACTTATCAAATGTCACTACAATTCTACCTCTGGGTATCTAACCTAGAAAAATTAAAGCATAAGACACAAAGACTTGAACATGAGCATTCATGGTAGCTTATTCCTTACATGCAAAACAGAAACACCCCAAATGTCCACAATCAGATAAGTGGATAAGCAAGTTGTGGCACAGTTATACAATGAACACTACTCTGCAGTGAAAAGGACCTAATTACTAAGGCATACAATAACATAGGAAGAAGCTTCAAACACATCATGCTGAAAAGAGTACATAGTATGTGATTCTATTTATATGAAAATTTAGAGCAGGGAAAACTAGTGACAAAAATCAGATTACTAGTTGCCTGGAAATGAGCATGAGGGAGGGAGGGAGAAGTGACTGCAAAAGGACACAAGGGAACTTTTTGAGGTGATGGAAATATTCTATACCTTGACCATAATAGTAGTTACATAGGTGTATATATCTATCAAAATTCACTGAACACTACATTTAAAGTGCCTTTTATTTTATGTCAATTACACCCCCAATACATTTGATTTAAATATGTAAAAGGAAAAGTTATATTCAGACATTTGGAAATAGCATCATTGCCCAAAGACACCAATAAGTGTACATCAGGTTTTACTACAGGTTTAACCCCCGTATAATAAATTTTTATTCTTTTATTTATTCAATAATTATGTATTCAAGTACGAACTATGTGCCAAGAATGATTCTGAATGGGGTGGTACAGTAGTAAACAAAACAAAATCCCCTGCCCTCATCAAGCTTTCATCCTAAAAAGACTGACCATAAAAAAAGTAAAATATACAATTAGTTTAGGAAAGTGCTAACCAGAAAAATAACGCAACTGGAAGGAGGGGGATGTTTTAAATAAAATGGTTAAGGAAGGTCTCACTAGGAATGTACCATTTCAAAAAAGACCCAAGAAAAGCTAGGGAATAAGCTAAGCAGTTATCTAGGGGAAAGAGCATTCCAGGCAAAGGGAAGAACAAGTGCAAAGGCCCTGAGGCCAGCTATTCCAGGAACAACAGTCAGGTTGTGAATGGGGGGTAGTCAACACAGTCAAAGGATGAGATTGCAGATGGGGCAAGATCATGTAGAGCCTTATAGGCTACTACAAAGACTTTAGTTTTTACAGCGAATGAGAAAGGAAACAATTGAAGTTTTGAATTGAACAAAGACAAGATTTGAGGTATGTTTTAATTGTGATTATTTTGGCTACTGCACTGAGACTAGACTGAAGTGCTGGGTTACACATTGAGCTGAGGATTGTAAGAGGAAGCTAGGAGACCAGTTAGGAGACTATTAAAATAATCCAAGTAGGGACTTCCCTGGTGGTCCAGTGGTTTAAGACTCTGCGCTTCCACTGCAGGGGGTACAGGTTTGATCCCTAGTCCAGGAACTAAGATCCTGCGTGCCACTCAGCGCAGCTAAAAAAGAAAAAAAAAAATGCAAGTAAGAGATGATAATAGGTTGATGAAGGCAGTAGTGGACGTGGTGAGAGGTGGTCAGATTCAAATTCTAGATGTATTCTGATGAAGAGTCAACATGAACTACTGACAGATGAAGTGTACATATAAGACAGAAGAGTCAGAGATGACTCCAAGGTTTCTGGTCAGAGTAACATGGGTGGAATTGTCATTAACTTAGATGAGGAAGACTAAAGACGAAACAAGTTTGGGTAAAAAGATCAATTCAGTTTTGAGTATTTTAAATACCTTTAACTAACCATATGCAGGTACCACAAGACAATTGGGTATGTGTCTGGAGTTCAGAGAAAAAAAGCTCTTACAATTTTTTTTTTTTTTGCAAAGTTAATCACTGGGCATCACGCTGTGTGCGTGTGTGTGTGCACGTGTGTGTGTATAAAACTTTTAGGAAATAATCCATACTTGAATTTAATACATTAGGGCCTCAGCACTAATGAACTCTGTGTTTTCTGATTTACATAAATCCATACAAGTCTGTTAGGCACTTCACACCTTTATTTTTACTTTCACATCTGAAGTACAGCAATATGGATAGATAAGGTGTGTATTTAAGATAACAACGTGAACAGACACATTCCTGGAACTATAGCTATTTAAAAGTGACACTAGCATCAAGATACTCATTCTTATTCTGGGAAGGCTTTAAAAAACGATCACTTGTTATGAAACTAATTGCACTGCCAAATGCTCAAGATCATATGTAAAAATCATCATCTTCTCTACATTTTACTGTTTTAAATCAAGGAAAGTAATAGACTTTATGATCAGACTTAGAAGTTTGGTTTTGATGCTTATAAGCATCTAGGTTCTAACGTGAATAACGTTTCCACACTGTATCTCATAAAGGAATATACTTTGTGCATTACTAACAAAATGCAAAATGGCATGTAAAAAAAAATCAAACTTCAACTGGAATTGTAACATGGGCAAACACGTTTAACTGGTCATGGAAACCATTTCTTAAAAAGTAAAATGTTCAGTGTGGATAAGCATTATTTCCTCCCAGCCATCTGTTCATTCCCAATCCCGTGCCTTCGACTCTTCCCTTACGCCAGAATGCCCTTCTTCCCAGCTGTTACCATTCTCTTCCTTCAAGGCACAGCCCAAACTCTGCCTCCTCCACAAAACCTGCCCTGAACCCCAGAGGTATTCACTTCTTTCCACATCCCCACAGCATTGCCACTTATAGGTCTAGAGCACCTATGTTGCTCTGTCATGGATTAAGTTTACCTATTTACACTAAAGCGGAAACCCCCTGAGGACAGAAAATCTTCCTCATCTTTGCCTGCCCTAAAATGCTTAACTGAGTACCTTACAGATCAGATTGTAGGTACTTACTAAAGGTTTGTTCAATGAAATTAAAATCCTATTAAACTAAGAAAATGATCTAATACAATGAACTCAATGGGATATATGCTCTAATTTCCTTTCATCACTTCAAATATACTTCTCTGGATCTCACTTCCCCATCTCTCCATAACATCCCAGATAAAAATCCTGCTGCTTCTCAGTCATTTTCAAGTACTGCAAAATATAACCTAGTCCAATTTATACCTTCAGTTTCATATCTTATTCAAACAGTACCCATGTACCCTGCCTCAGCCCAGGACAGCCAAGAGAAAGAACAGAATCAGTTTCTTTCAAAATCCTTGCTGGCTCTTTCACCTTTCTCCACTTCCTTTTTCACTTCCTCATTCCTCCAGATCAGGATAGGCAGAGGAAGAGGGACAAGTATCCCATGTGCCTACTTCCACAGGGGTTTACTCGACAGCCATGAAACAGGATGATCTGTTATACTTGTGTAATTATTGATAGCTACCTCCTCTCATTCTCAAAGCCCAGCTTGGACAGTATATTTCAGGTCTTCCCAGCAGGGGCGCCTTAAGTTACAGCAAGCAAAGAGGCTGGATCTTCCATGCTGAATTGTTCCCTGGTGTGCGGGATGCACTCTCAGGCTGACCTCTTACTATCCCACCCAAAATTCCCTCATAGGGCAAGCAGCCTTCCTTGGCAGGATCCATTAAGATTACTCAAGCCTGGTTACTTCCCATGGCATCCACTTGGTCCATAAAAAAAACTTATGCCTTCTTACTACGCTAGATGCAAATGTCAACTCTTTCCACTACTGCCCTCTCACTCAACATGCCATCTCACTGGCTTCCGTCACTCTCCTTCCCTCCAGAAACGAGTCAGTTCAGGAACGCCCCCAAACTCTAGGAAACGTATGCCATGCTCTCTCAAGAACCCTTTGCAAGTTGCCATTGTGGTATCAAGAAACATGATTCTGGGGCTTCCCCGGCGGTGCAGTGGTTGAGAATCTGCCTGCTAACGCAGGGGACACGGGTTCGGGCCCTGGTCTGGGAAGATCCCACATGCCGCGGAGCAACTGTGCCTGTGAGCCACAACTACTGAGCCTGTGCGTCTGGAGCCTGTGCTCCACAACAAGAGAGGCCGCAATAGTGAGAGGCCCGCGCACCGCGATGAAGAGTGGCCCCCGCTTGTCACAACTAGAGAAAGCCCTCACACAGAAACGAAGACCCAACACAGCCAAAAAAATAAATAAATAAACAAATGTGGGGTTTAAAAAAATGAATTTAAAATTAATGAATACAATCATAAATAGCATGTAGGTCAAATAATAAAGCATAATTTAAAAAAAAAGAAACACGATTCTGTAGCTGATTAAACAACCAAACGTGAAATTAAAGACCAATCTACCCTCCTGGAAGACATAGCCAAATCCTGGACTGGAAATAAAAGGTCCTTTTGGAAAGAACAAGGGAAATATCACAGAACTAACTCTCCACTAGATTAACAATTCTTCACTTGAATGACAGTTTTAAAACTCCTCTTCTAATTTCACTTATGTATGGGAAGTGGATGCTGCAATCCTGTTCTTCTTAACTAAGCCCCACATTCCTCTTTAGAATATAAGGATGCTTACTACCCTTTATTTTCAGTGTTGGAGCTTCAGCTGAAATCCTGAAACAAAGAAGTCTTAGTCATCATCCTATCATCTTATGACAGGTGTGATTCCCCTGCATTACATGTACTGCTTACCTATAATAAGGGACCCTTCATTTTAAGCAACTCAATATGAAATAAAAATTTACCAAAGGGCTTCCCTGGTGGCGCAGTGGTTGAGAGTCCGCCTGCCGATGCAGGGGACACGGGTTCATGCCCTTGTCCGGGAAGATGCCACATGCCGCGGAGCGCCTGGACCCGTGAGCCATGGCCGCTGAGCCTGCGAATCCGGAGCCTTTGCTCCGCAATGGGAGAGGCCACAACAGTGAGAGGCCGGCATACCGCAAAAAAAAAAATTTACCAGAAAAGGGGAGTGGGGAGCTACTGACTAAACATCAAGGGAAAGAAAAAAGGGAGATTCCTCATTTGGTCAAACAAATTTTATCTTAGTAAATTAGTATGTTATTTATACTCAAACACTTCATTTAATTATAAATACATTTAGTGAAGAGTCACTGCACAAAATGGAGAATTCCCACTTTAAAATTCAGATTAAAATATATGGTATCTACAACTAAACATTCTGTACAACAATATACAACATTATAAATCAACTACACTCCAATATAAAAACATGTTTTTAATTCTCTACAGTAAATAGTACAAGGTAATAACAAATCAACTCTATTCTACTGATATCCTTACTCTAGCACCCTTGTCAATCCAAAAAAGGAGTGCTTATCTATGATCTTATCACCTAACACATTTACCATCTCATTCTCTCTTTTGCAATCCACTCATTTCCTGATGTCTACAATAGCCTCAATATCTCCATTCACAAAGTTACCTCCCATTCGCCTCAAGGAAAAGCAGCTTTAACCAGTGACTACGACCTTGGGGGAAAAGGAAATGGGAAAAGAATCCACCTAAATAGTCACTGCTCTACTAAAATAATCACAGGAATGTATGCCTACTACATTTTACCTTACAGTAATCTTTCTTCAGAAGTCTTTTTTGGAGTCTATAAAAGTCAGGTTCACTGTCTTTCTTATCTCCTATAAATATGACTAAAGAAGTCCTATATAAAACATAGTTCGCGGACAAAAAGATGTAATTGATGAATTCTCAAGACCCTATAAATCCCAATGTTTTGTCATCTCAAAAATCAATTCATAAGACCTCACTACATGGCAGGATGAGAGAAGATAAAACAAAATATTCTTCTGACCACTGACAGAAAACTAGTTTTAAATACCTGGATTTTGGACTTCGCTGGTGGTGCAGTGATTAAGAATCTGCCTGCCGAGCTTCCCTGGTGGCACAGTGGTTGAGAGTCCGCCTGCCAATGCAGGGGACATGGGTTCGTGTAAGCCTGTGCACCACAACTACTGAGCCTGCGCTCTAGCGCCCTCTAGGCACAACTACAGAGCCCATGAGCCACAACTACTGAAGCCCACGTGCCTACAGCCCGTGCTCCACAACAAGAGAAGCTACTGCAATAAGAAGCCCACACACCAGAACGAAAAGCAGCCCCATCTTGCTGCAACTAAAGAAAGCCTGCAAGCAGCAACGAAGTCCCAACACAGCCAAAAATAAATTTTTAAAACTGGATTTTCTTCTTCTCCTGATTACATTCAAGTCAATTATTGGCCCAAGAACCATCTAAAAGGCTAACACAGGGCTTCCCTGGTGGCGCAGTGGTTGAGAGTCCGCCTGCCGATGCAAGGGACACGGGTTCGTGCCCCGGCCTGGGAAGATCCCACATGCCGCGGAGCAGCTAGGCCCATGAGCCATGGCCGCTGAGCCTGAGCGTCTGGAGCCTGTGCTCCACAACGGGAGAGGCCACAACAGTGAGAGGCCCGCATATCGGGAAAAAAAAAAAAAAAAAAAAAGACTAACACAGATGCTTGTCTGAAATAATGTTCTCAAATCCCAATAAATAGCACTTCCTTTCTGCAATTCACTACTTTTTTTCATACTCACTTCTATGAGAGGTCTTCTCAATTTCAGTAAGTACAGGTGAAATAAGAATAACTGTAACCTATCAAGCTATAGCTCTGCATCCTTCTGTATATTTTGAAAAAAGTTTAGGAAAAAATAATAATTGCAATCTACAAAGGGATCTATTTATTGTCTCCTCCCCTTTATGGAAGGTTTCCAGAAAATGACAGTGGAATTCCTGATTTGAGTGGTCTACCAATGTTAAATCCATGTATTTCTTATTGAATATATCTATAAAGTAAAAGTGTTTTGCTGCTCTATTTAAACAAACACACACACACAATCACAGTCTTTCCTAAAATGCCTTATATTTGAAAATGGGAAAGTTTTCCAAATATTAATCACAATGATCCAAAATAAAATCTGCAGGGCAGTTCAATTATGGCACAATAAATGACAGCATTTTATTTCAAAATCCTTGAGTTTTAGGATCTGAACATCTATAAGACAACTCTTTCACTCCAGATTCAAGAGTTTAAGGCATTCAAATGTTACAACACACCTGTCACTCAGCTATAGGCATTGCTTCAATGAAAAACTAGCTTAAAAACCATAAAATCAACTTCATATGACTCTGATCACTAATCTGACTTGTAAATTAGATGTGTGTAACTTCCACTATTCAGCAATCTTCAAATCTTTTCCTAGCAGGATGGCTTTTAGTTGCACTGCACTCTGACCAAAAATGTGCAATAGTAGCAGTGGCACACTGACAAACTGATTAGTATAGGCCTTAAATAAAGATTTCAAGGTAAGTCATGAGGAAATCTTTTTCTGTTTGTAGATGAGCTGTATGAACTATATAAAATGTAATCTATGTTTTACATCCTCGGCTGCCAGAGTTTTTGTTGAATGCTAGATGAAAAAAATGTTGAAGACTCACTGAGGAAAAAAATGGGATTCAACTTTGAGAGAATCCACCCACCTCATTTCCCAGCACTGCTTTCAAATCCTCTATAACTGGTATAAATAGATGTATGCCAAAAGCAGGGACTCTAACCAAATAAAACAGTGACTTGGTTCAGAGAGTACTTTGATGTTCCAGTTTTCTTGTGATTCAATAGTTCTAGAAAATACATATGTTTATTTCCAGTTAACATCTGCTTGTTAAATTTTTTTTTTTTTTTTTTTTTTTGCGGTACGCGGGCCTCTCACTGTTGTGGCCTCTCCCGTTGCGGAGCACAGGCTCTGGACGCGCAGGCTCAGCAGCCATGGCTCACGGGCCCGGCCACTCCGCAGCACGTGGGATCTTCCCGGACCGGGACAAACCCGTGTCCCCTGCATCGGCAGGCGGACTCTCAACCGCTGCGCCACCAGGGAAGCCCTTGTTAAATCATTTTAAGTGAATTTATTTAATAGGTCTGAAGACATTAATTAATAGTAGTAGTTAGTATTAATTTATAATACTATGTTCTATGCACATTAGCACTGTAGAATACGATTTTCTACTTACTATTGATTTCAGTAGCCTACACAAAAGGATATTCTCCTAGAAAATTCTGGGAGCAGTAGCTTTTTACAAATAGAAGCATATTTTAAACACGCTAGGGGAGAGCAAAATTTCAAAAATCTCCCAAGCAAAAACTTCCATGTGAAATCATAGTCTTTAAATTAACGTTTTTAGGTTAATTTTTTTAGGTTAAGCAGATGTTTCTCTTTACAATATTACCCTTAGTGTAAAAAAGCCCAATACTAAAAGGTGATAACTGTAATACATTAAAATCCATCAACAGACAGGATCTTTAAAGTCTGATTACCAAAGCAATCACCATGTGTCACTATGGAATGATAATGCATTACACATTCCCCAAGTAAAGATCAAAGTTACTTGAACCACCCCTGCCAAAAAAATCATTTTTATTTAGTCATGCAGTTCTTGGAATCACAGTAGGGCTCGATGCCATATTGGTGTCACATTCTGCCAGTCATCCAAAGAATATGCCAGCCTTCTTTTTCAACTTCTCTGTCTACTAGTGCATCACTGGACCCAGCAGGCAGTTCACCCAGACAATCTCAGTAACGGATTTTGGCTCTCTGCGCATAATAGATGACAATCTTTATGAAGTATCCAGTTTGTCTTATAGCTGAGAGATCTGAACCTGCTGCAGATGTCACATCTAAATTCTTGAACGGATTTGTATCAGTGTCACCTATAAAACAAGACAGTGTCACCAACAGCATTGTCCTAGAGAACATCTGTTTCAGTAATGCTAATATGATGCTTTCTGCATCATAACTGATAGTCATTTATTTGCCTAAAACAAAGATCAGAGCCTGTGGCCCAAAACTCAGTCCATTGCCTTTTCTTACACAGCTATGATCTAAGAATGGATTTTGTATTTTTTAATGGATGAAAAGTTTTTTTAAAAGACCAATATTTTGCGACATATGAAAATTACATGAAATTCAAATTCCAGTCTCCATAAACAAAGTTTCATTGGAACATAGCTACTCATTCATTTATGGATTTTTCTACGGCTGCTTTCACACTACAATGGCAAACTTAACAGAGACCATAATCACCCATAAAGCCTAAAATATTTACTATCTGGTGCTTTAAAAAAGAAGTTTACTGAACCCTAGCCTAGAGAATATTTAGTGGGTAGGTAATATGGTGCCTAGTGTCTGTTGCATGAAGAACATGAGTGTAATGACCCAGTTGTTCCCCTGCCTTACTTCCATCCATTGGTTTAACAAATATTTCTTGGGCAGGTCTGTCACTCCACTACACACAGCTAGCTATGGTCACTCTGCTTGCCACTTAGGCTCAGCCTTGCCTCAATCCAAGGGGTCAAACAATACCCTTGAGCAGAAATAAGACAAGCTCAACTTCAGGTCAAATTCTAGTTCTCCCAAGTTGGCCTCATCTGTGTGCACAGGTTCTCCTGGTTCTTGCTTTCTGCTTTATATCCACCATTCCCCATAACAGGTTTCCTGTATGGATACCACTCTTAAAAGTCTATATTTCCTACCAGAGACCCTAAGGCAGCAGGCTGAGTCACAGCATTCTTTGACTGAACTGTGCCAGCTGATCACCAGTTCTACCCCTGCCCTAACAGCCACCCTGTAACGTGAATTTGTTTGGGGCCCTTGTGAACAGCTTGCATATTCCAACACCCTCCTGGCTTCCACTGCTCTTTCTGATTATGAATGCCCCTGGAGTTCATCATTTCCTTTTACATTCAAACCTCTGGCCTATAAATCTATGAGTTCAACCTTCCCAACTGGCTTGTTGTTCTATTTCTTGAGTTCAGTTCATATGATAATCAAACGTAAGAGCACAACACAACAAGACTCTATACATATGGATTTCCCAACCTAGGACTACCCATCCCTTACTTTTTTAGCAACTGCCGCAAAAGGGTATCTATCACCTGCAAGCAGTATCTAGAATATCCCTTCTTCTTCCCTCCACCATTGCTGGTTGACCCAAAGTTTCTACACCTGCTTCACCTGAGAGGGTTACTCACCACCCTTTCTACCCACCTGGGGTGCCTAGGATAACCTGCGTCTCTTGAGCGTTGCTTCAGAATGCCTCTCTTGCTTCTATTAAAGCTTTAGCACTCCTGTTTCTATTGTAAGCGGGAAAAGGGGGTTTCTTGCCACTGTTGGACTGCAATGGAGTAATTTATTTGGCTAGACTTCTAGGAGTCAGAATATAATTCCCCAAAGAAAGATGTTAATAATCCACAATGAGGCTCTGCCCATAGTATCAATGGCACTATGGAACCCATCTGTAATTCATATTATATTGTTGGCAAATAAGTAATTCACAAACACATTCACAAGTTGTGGACTGACCATCTAGAAAATAGCTATGAAATGTCAGGAAGACTTCACAGCAGACAGATTAGCCTAGTGTAAAGACTTCAGAGAAAATGGCAGTTTATTTTCAGCAAAGTGAATTTCACTACAACCCTTAAGTAGCCTGCCATGGTGAACAGCGCTTAAAACTACATGAATAGCTCGCAACCAAAAGAGTAGTATCAAGAATGAATCCGCTGATAAAGTGACCATTAACCATTATCTCAACTCTGGGTAGCAACAATATAGGTAGCAGCGATCTTAAATAAAAATGAAAATCTTCTTTAAAAACACACAGGAACCTTCTGCCTACTTGGAGAATGACACAGAACTCTATCCAGTAACATATCATTACAACCAGGAAAAGAAACTAGAGGTATGTAGTCCATATTTCAAAGAAATACGCAAAATATTAAAACTTTAGAACTTTGTTCATTTGATGACTCTAGCCACCATTCCTTAAAGAAACAGTTCTCAAACTTCTTAGTATCAGGCCTCCTTTGTGTTCTTGAAAATTGAGGACTCCCAAGAGCTTTTGTTAATGAGTTATAATTATCAATATTTACCATATTAGGAATTAAAGGCGAAAATGTTAACTATTTTTTAAATTTTTTTAAAGCGTGATTTATAATTTAATTTAAAAATTGATATGAGATGCAACACAATTGAGCTGATTCTCCCATCCATGGGACATTTAGGTTGTTTCCAATTTTTCACTATTATAAAATGATGTCATAGATCTATAAACATTAACATGAAAAAAGATTTGCTCTATAGTGTTAACAGGGGGAAAAACTCAGGTTATAAAATGGCATTTAGTTTGCTATCTTTTTTTGGTGAAAAAAATATGCAACTTTGAACAGATGTTTATTAAAGCACTTGTTTCAGTGAATTGTTAGTATCTGAAAATGAAGACATCTATCTCCCTACCTACACTGAGTTCCTGCACGTGGAAACTGCTTATTCACATACACTCTGCAAGTATTTGTTGAATGAAATAGAATAGTTTCCATTTCTAGAATGTGCAAGACAATGATTAAGTTCCAGTTTTGTGACAAAATATGTTCTGCTTTCCTGATTCATTTAAAATTTTTAATGACATTTAGTATGAGAATATATTTTATGAAAAATTACTTTATTATACAAAAAAAGCTTAGTGATAAAAATAATACTGTTTTACAACTTTTGCAAATTTCTTTCATGTCTAACTTAATAGATGACAGCTGGATTCTCATATCTGCTTCTACATTCAATTTGTTGTGATACATTGTTTTGATTGAACTACATGAAAAAAATAGCCCCACACATATATGCAGTGAGAAGAAAGAAAGTATATGTTAATATTAATATCATTTTCAGATAACTGTGGATGTTCTTCTTTGATATTACACCAAAACTTGACAAGTAGGAGTTTTCGGTTAGCTGTAATATGAAATCTAATATCACATAAGCTTTTTGTATTCTGTTACTTGCTTTCTATAAGGGCCTTTTACCATAATTTTGTAACACTGATCACTTTGAAAATATTCATTCATTGAGTTATATAAATATTGAAAATCTTGACATAATTAATACCATAGCAAAAACTCACATTCATAATATCACCACCCATCCCATCAGAAAACTCTTTAAGTACTGGGAAGCTGACAAGAGCACAGCAGTTGACTTAGGTTTTCCAAAATTTTAATTTTCACTAGCAAGCTCAAATTTTATCATCAGCAACAAATATTGTCTATTGTTTTGCCATGAAGTGACAAGTCTCACTGTGTTCGTTTTCAAGAATATCACTGCCAAATACCTAAGTCTAAATAATCCTAGTTTGTCTGGTAGTCATTCTTTCAAGTAAAAATGATGTTTCATGCAAAATACGGCTAGCTCAGCTCACAACTCAAAAGAACACGTAAGGGTTTTCCTTGAGACAAACAATGTACTCTGGATATGTAGCAGAAGTGCCTTCTGCATATTTCCTACCTCATCACATAGAATATTAAAACAATGCATTCAAGGATCAAGATTTAATAAAACTAATAATTTTTACTGCTTCATTAAGGACACTCAAGTAAAACTGGCTTTTTGAGTTTTTGTTTGTTTTTTTTTTTTTACAGTGAATGCGTGGTAGTGAAGAATACAATGATTACTAGTACACCCTGGTGCCACTGCCATTTAATATCTACTAAGATACCCACAGTTTTACCCACTATTCCTTTAGTATCAGCAAGGCAAATGTAAAAACAGTGGAAAAGGCAAACAGTATTACTATAAAAATAGTTTTAACCTAATGGACGCCCTGAAAGGGTCTCAGTGACCCCAAAAGGCCTGTATATCACAACTTCAGAACTACTGCTGTCTTAAGGAAACACTGAAAGCTAATGAATGATAACTTGCCATCCCCAAATCCATAGTAAATATCCCCCAACATAAAAAATATATTAAGTATCTGTATGAATTCTTTCATTTTGACTCAAAATTGGTCCAATTTGTTCTGAAACTGAATTAATAATAATATAAATAACAGTAGCAATTAACTCTTTTTTTTTTTTTTTTTTTGCGGTATGCAGGCCTCTTACTGTTGTGGCCTCTCCCGTTGCAAAGCACAGGCTCCAGACGCGCAGGCTCAGCAGCCATGGCTCACGGGCCTAGCCGCTCCACGGCATGTGGGATCTTCCCGGACCGTGGCACAAACCCGCGTCCCCTGCATCGGCAGGCGGACTCGCAACCACTGCGCCACCAGGGAAGCCCAGCAATTAACATTTAATGAGTTCTTACATGTATTATCTCATTTAATACTCATAATAACTCTATTAATTTTCCCACATATTCATGTTACAGATGAGGAAGCTTCTTTACTTCAGAGAAGTAAAGCCACTTTTCCAGTCATAATAAAAATTATCAGTATTTATGGATTCCAGCTTTACTCAATATTTTACGTACCTGATCTCTTAAGTCTTAACAACCTTTTTATTATCCTTTTTTCCCTTTTTAACTCTTTAAACTTTAATACCCATTTTACAGATGAAAAGTTTTAATCAAAAAAGTAAAGAACCCTGCCCAAGGTTACTCAAATGTTAGATCTATATTCAAATCCAAGTCTGTCTTACTCCAGCAAGTACACTCCACATTCTGCTTCCCTATCCCACATATCGGTATATCCTTTGTATATAAATAGATTGTTGCAAAAGTCTTATGTACTTTCAAAAGAGAAAGAGAAAAACAAATATCGTATATTAGCGCATACATGTGGAATCTAGAAAAATGGTATAGATAAACCGGTTTGCAAGGCAGAAATAGAGACACAGATGTACAGAACAAATAAGAGGGGGAAGGCCAGGGAGGGGGGCGGTTATGAATTGGGAGATTGGGATTGACGTATATACACTAATATATATAAAATAGATAACTAATAAGAACCTGCTGTATAGCACAGGGAACTCTACTTCACTTTTTGGTACAGTAGAAACTAACACAACATTGTAAAACAACTCTACCCCAATAAAAAATAATAAAAAATAAAGACATAAAAATAAATAAATAAAACATATAATAGCAAAGCAGTTATAGGAATAAAAGAAAAACAAAGTCAACTGTGCAAGACCTCTATTTGGAATAATTCTTGCTTACTTGACTATCTCTGTTATCAAATGGAACAAAATCTGCTTTTTTTTAAAATCGTGTATGATCCAGATAGTTCATTAATTCACATTATTGAACACTTATCTGCACATGACAACAAATCAATACAGCTAAGATTACTCTTTAAAAAAAAACTCAATACACTAAGCTGATATTATTCCTATATTACATATGAGGAAACTGAAACCCAGAGAAGTAACTAACTTCCCCCAAAGACATGCTGTTCATAAATGGTACAGAGTCAAAATCAGTTTGGACTGACCCTGAAGCCTAAACTCTTCAATCATATTGCCTGCATGTATTTAAGAAGGTCTCAGGCAATGAACTAGAAATTGCTCACAAGGTCTGTATACAGAGCTTGCTGATATCATATCCACTCTACCCAAGGCAATCATGATATGAACCGTCTTGTATCTCAAAGACCAAGAGGTGAAAAGGAAGCTGGTGATGCTGAAAATAAAGAGCCATGTTCTGAGGTGGTTTAAGTAAAGCATCTATAGGTAATGCTGAAGAAAGAAGTAAAATTCACTTACAGAGGTGTCAGATAGCACACACCTCTGCTGCTAAGATGAGCTTACCTCTGTTTAAACAAAACATACCAAAAAAACCAAAGCCTAGAGGAAAATGTCACCACAGCTACACAGACTATCTACAGATTGCACAATAACTTTCAGATGCCAGGAGCCCAGGAATGCTGCAAACCTTAGTAAATGGCAGCAGAAATCATTTTCCTAAAACACTCTAATCAATCACAAAAATTTTCATTTCAAGTTAGGATTTGCAAAGGTCAGGGGTTATGCCCCAATGCTTGTTTCTATTTCAAGGGCTTACAGTGCAAACTGCTGCTTAAATATTAAAGCCCAAGGGGGACAGGAAAAGAATCAAGGTTTTATCCAGCTCAATTCACCCTCCACAACTTGTTGCAACAACTTGCAGGAAAACATCTTGAGACTGGACAGAGGAGTGTGGCTTTAATTTCAAATCAAGTGTATTCTCAAGGAGTCCCCAAACACATTTGACGTTTGACAGGAAGGTGACAAAATGGGAGGCTGTGGTGTACCTCCTAAAAGGGCAGGCAGTACAGGCGAGAGATGAGCAATTATACTTGTCACAGAATACGATAATCTGGATTCCCTCTGTGGCAAAAGAAAAAAAAAATTATAGAGCAAACTTTACCTCCTCCATCAATGATTCCCAGCATGATCAAAAAGAATCAGAATCTAGTAAGGTAAAACCAGCTGACAGATACATAGAAAAAATAAAAATCAAGATTGAGGTCATGGCCCTTGACATGCACCATTTACACTAAGGATTCCCCCACTTATCTGAATTAATTTCACATACCTCATCTCATTCAGATAATTGAAGTTTTCCTCTTAGAGTTGTAAAGTGTTTACCTCAACATAATTAGTAAACTATCCACTTAAAAATTCCACTACAAAAATTACCACCCCCTCCTCTCTACACATAAATGTATACTCCACTATCCTTTAAAGTATGAGATTTTGGCCTTCACGGGGAATGCAGTTCAACAGTCCTCTTTAAAAAATTAGCACAAGAAATTCTACACGAAAAGTTATGGTCATTACTTTTTTAATAAGTGTCTGCATTACTTGTTAAAGACATGGTAATTTGGGTATTCAATACATGACTACTGTTCTGAAACCAAATTAAAGGTTTAGACTACTAAAGAGTTTGATGACTTGCTTCAATACAATAACTGGGATTGTATGGAGAACAAAATCAAAGAGGTCTCTCTTTTTTTATGAGCAGGCATTTAAGGGCCTCTTAATGAGAATTTACTCTTTAGTATATAATTACTAATGCACAAAAATAGGGCCATTAGGGCTTCCCTGGTGGCGCAGTGATTGAGAGTCCGCCTGTCCATGCAGGGGACACGGGTTTGTGCCCCGGTCCGGGAAGATCTCACATGCCGCGGAGCGGCTGGGCCCGTGAGCCATGGCCGCTGAGCCTGCGCGTCCAAAGCCTGTGCTCCGCAACGGGAGAGGCCGCAACAGTGAGGGGCCCGCGTACCGCAAAAAAAAAAAAAAATAGGGCCATTAAATTCACTTCTTTATAGTGCCATAAAACTTCTATTTGTAAGAAATATAAAATAATATACATTTAATCAAACTCCAGAAAAACAGACATGTGCAACACCTAACAATACATGGTGAAAATTATATACATTTTCTTCTTAAATAAACTCCCTGCAAGATGACTAATGATGCTATTTTGTATGTGGATATGCTTGTAATTTAAAATATACAGACTCCCTAGTACTTATGATGGCAATGAAATGTCTGAACTTCTTGTATGAATTCTCAATTTCTATATGAAAATTGGTTTCCCATACTGATAACATACTATTGATTATATCCAATCAATATTTATTTATCACCTGTTATGTGCCAGGTACTGTACTAAGTGCTGAGGACACCAACAGGAACAGCACAAATTCGGTCCCAACACTCCGGGTACACACAGTCTAGAAAGAAAGACAGATAACGAACAAATGTGCTATGGGAAAGTATAACAAGATACTTGGTCAAATGAAAGCTCAAAACTGAGAGAAAACCTGGTTAGAAAATCAAACACCTGAAAATAATTAGTTACCACTGAAACTGGATAGAAATCACCCAGTAAGTAACTCAGCTACAAAGGCAGAGAACCAAGAGCAGGGTAGTCAGGAAGGGGATCTACATAATGACTGGATGACCAGGGTGTCCTAGCGTCAGATGCAAATGAAAGTTGACCCTCAAAAAAAGCTGAAATTATAACAGCCAAAGAGCCCAGCTCTCAGCTGTCCTGTCCTCAGTACCTAAGAAGTCAATCCAGTGAGTGTGAGTCTGAGAAGCAGTATCAAGGTATCTTGACTCTGCTAGTTCTGCCCCAGTTGAAATAGGACCCCAACCGTCCACCATGGACAAGACCAGGTCCAAGTTCCCTGAAGGAAGAGAGGATGGCGAGGAGAGGAAGAGCTCTGGAGCAGGCTCAAGACAAGGTTCCAGGTCCACAAGGGATTTGGAATACAAAAAGGAATAATAAAAGAAATATATCAACTCTATGGATTATTTTATGCTAAGGAAACACTGCAGAACTGCTTCACTTTTAAAAATAAGTACTCAAAAAAATTGTAATCTTGAGTTTAAATGACTTAAGTGTGACCTTCAAGTGTGGGAGAAAACGACTAGACAGTCTCACTAATTCTTATCAATTGTCTGATTCTATAAACTAATTCCATCTAAATCTATATTAATATATTCTAGATGCTTCACACATACTTCCCTAAAATGTTTATGCCATATATTTCAAAACTCCTGATGAGTGAAAGCATTTTTCAAAATGAGAATCTCATTCTGAAACTCAAAGTGAGTACATGCCAAGGATATAGTAAGACACCAAACCTCTGTGAGCAATGGATGCCGAGGGCACCAGAATAATTCCAGATCCCACCTCCTGAAGAGGCTGGGGATCTTAAGGTATTTTCAGTCTTAAAAATCAATTCAAGAAGTGGGTGGAAAAGACAGAACAGGCAGTGGGTGGGCCAGGTAGCCTGGGACTGACACAGGAACCAGCAATGATAGATATGAAATTATTTGCCCCCTACAAATTAAGCACTATCATACTGTACTGTACAATTGTTTTCAGTAATAGTGTCATGAGGGGAAAAAAAAATGCATGTAGTCCAAAGATGATGTCCCTATGAAAACTATTATTCATATAACTCAACATACTCAAATAGGAATCACACTATGGAAATGGCCCTGCATTTGCCCAAACATTACTTGCCAAGGCTATTCAAAGGGTGGAGTGGTGGTACTTTCCAAAAGAAATGCTTGAAAAATTTCCTCAGTAATTTTTTTTTTAATAAACAAAGCACACTATAATAATCTATTAAAGAAAGAATATAAGCCTAAGGGAAAAAGAAAATACAGTAAGGTTTGTTTGGTTTGGGGTTTGTTTGTTTTCATTATCACCACCATGAAGCACAAGGCATCAGCCAGAAACTGTGTAAAATATCATTTCAGGACAGCTTTTTACCACAGGAGTCTGAACTCCGTAAGTCATGCTGCTTCCAGAAGTCTATGTACTGAAAAATATATCTTTATAAAGTGAAACCAAGGCCTTAAAACGTGGCGTACAGTAACAATTAGGGTCATTCAATTCACAATTCTCAAACTTTGCTCCAGTGGAAAATTTGTATTATTTTAGCTCAACTGAGGTGTCCTATCAAAAAATTTAAATAATGGTGTCCTTTTCCAATTTCACAGTGGGTAATGTACATTAAAGAACAAAATTCTCAATGTTAACCTCTTGCCTCAATTTATCTAAAATATTAGATACCTGCTACCTCTTTCAATATTGGAATTCAGCCTAACAGAGTATCTATTCAACACAAAAATGGAAATGAGGTATTTCAAGTTTATAATATCATGATTCATGACTTCCAAGCACTCTGCTACCTTCTTAAATTTGATTAAGCCCAACAAAACCACAAGCATTACAAAGTACACTTCGCTTGACATGAAGCATACAAAGATGAATAAAACACAGCCCACCTTACATGAAGCCACACCAGGGAAAATGCACACAAGCCAAAAAGTATCTACTAAACACCTGCAGTAAACACTGGAGTGGGAGATGCAAAGAATTCACCCTACCCCAGCAAGGACCTGGGGACTTCTGCATTGAGGACCACTACCAAAAGGGAGCTGAGGATGCTGGAATTCGATGACTCCATGTGTTACAGGACCTTTCTTCCTAATTAATATCAAGGTTACATACACCATAACCCTAGGACTCTTGCAATGCCAACCTGCTGGAATTGACACAGACTATCTGAATCAAGAATATGAATAAACATTCTCGAAGTGAAAATAGTTACTAAATTCAAACAAACTGGAAAGTACTGTTTCAATTGATGAAATGTAAAGATTGCCTAAATATAATCTGTATCATTTGATCTAATGACTCCAAATCACAAACTAAGGCATATACTCAAAACACCGGGAAAAAATTCAACGTTACTAATAACTTGGCTTTTTGTTTTTAAGACATCAAAATCAAAACAAATTTTGGTACAAAAATATCCATTGGGGAGGTACGAATGATCTACCTAGGTGTTCGATTAAGTCAACTAGTTCTATTCAGTTCATGTTAAATCTCTTCAGGAAACTTGGATTACTTTTACTCTGCAAAATTATAGGGTTGCAATAAATTAATTATTAATAATAATTAATAGTTAACTGCTGAATTTCCTCACAAACAGAAAATTCTGTACTTCTGCAGTTTGTCAGATTAAGTTGTCAACACGGTTTCAAAACAGGAGTAAAAAAGCCTTCTTAACTTCTCAAATTGGTAATGCTATAAAATTCAGTTTCCTACCTTATCTCAGTATCACGGTTCACATTTTACCTACCCAGTTTTCAAGTTCGTCAAAGAAACTTTCATGATTCAAAGGGTACTCTTCCCACCCCCCAATACTAAAACTGTTTCTTAAATACAAGATCCTAAGGAAAATATATAATGAAAGGCAGTGAGAAATGTGAATCTATTCCACATCAAACCTGGAATGCACTAATTAAAATTCAATATTGCACTTGGTACGTGGGCTCCTACATGAAACTCCTGCCATGTTCTAGCTTAAGGTTAAACAGGTTAATAGAATCCAATAAAATGGTTCTATTGAATTATACTGGATTTCTTTTCAACAGCTCCTTTACCTGACCATTCTGTTGAACTTTAAAATCAACTTCAGGGGTAGCACCCAATAACCAAGGAGAGCCACGGCTCACGGGGGCTGCATTCTGCAACCCACCTGGTGTGGAAAATCACCGTCAACGCACGTTTTCCATTTCAAACTGTGATACAGGTGGAGGAAAAAGTGTAAAGCCTTCTCTTTGAACCTCCCATCACACTGCCTCCAAGCGCTAACTTAAGAATTATCTCAAAGACAATGTAATGCAGTACAGTTCTCAGAAAACTCTAGAAGTTGCCTTTGCCAGAGAGGAGAGACCAAAAAAAAAAAAAAAAACTCCCTCTAGACTAAAGGTTAAATTAACGTAGTACTGCAACCTCGCTGCTGGGTACACGGCTGGATTTACAGGTCAAATTCAGAGAACCTTTCCCCCGCCCGAACAGACTGCCTGGGTCCCGATTAAAATAAGTATATGCGGGATCTTCAGAGGAGGGAAGGGGGCGGGGAGAGCGCAGAGTGAGCGAGGTCTTTAGCCTCCGCTAAGGGGCTGCTGAGGTCAGGAGAGTTAGGGCGATAATGGGGCCAGGCGCAAAGGGTCCTTCAGGAAGACCTGGCGGCGCGCGGCGCGAGGGACCACTGGCCCGGCAGTCTCGTGGTCGGCAAGGCGGCCCCTCCGCTCCTCGGGCCAAGGCCGGGAGCCCGGCCCCACCTCCTCCCCGCGAGAAGGCGACGCGCCCCCAGCCACCCTCACCGGCCGCGCGACGAGGCGGCTGCGGCGCGCTGGCTGCGGGAAGCCGGCCCGCAAGGCGCGCAGAACCCAAGAAAAGAAGGTCAGAAAATGGCCAGCGCGTATCAGGAATGAGACACAGCAGCCGGGGTGCCCAGCTCAGGGCGCGGGGCGGACGGCGGCGCCGCGAACGCAGCGCGTGCGTCCGGGAAGCGCGCCGCCCGCGCGGCCCTCAGCTCCGCCCCCCGGCTCCCCGCGCCGCCGCCGCCGCCGCCGCCGCAGCCCCTCTGGGAACTCCAAGCCGCGCGGCCCCGCGGGCGGGCGCCAAGGAGGGGAGGGGCCGCGCTCCCCGCCTCCCCGCCGGCCCGCGCGGCTCCCCAGCCCGGAGCCTACTCACCTCCTCCTCCTCCTCCTCCTAGTCTCTCCCTCCTGGCCACCAGCGCGGCCCAGCCGGCGACGCGCTGACGCCGTGCCCCTCCCCCGCGGCCGCCGCCGCCGCCGCCGCCCCGCCCGGCCCGCGGCCGCAGCGGCCTCGGGACGCGTCAGGCGTAGGCCCCGCCTCCCGGCCCGCCCACGCGCTCACCACTCCGCCCCCTGCGCGGCCAGGTTGTTGCGGGTCTCTGACTCAGCAGACGCTCCAGCCTTCGCGAGCCTCGAGACCTCCGCTCACAACCCCCGAGTCTCTCCTCACCTGCCCACTGCCCTAGGACCTCACTTCGCCTCCCACCTCCCCGCGCGCCCTTTCCCATCTCTAGTCAGCCACCGCGTCTTACCCTTAAGCTTGTTTATACTCTTTCCCTAATCCCTAGTCTGGTTGTAAGCTTGCATTGGTGCCTTCTCCTTCCTTCTAGAAGGTCTTCGCTGCTCACTAGGTCAGCCTCGGTTTCCTCCTGCAGTTTTCCCGCCGGTCTCTTCTCTCCCCGGTCTCCGTTCCCCTCCCTGGCCTGCTGGAGCCACGTACCCGGCTTCTTCCCTGCCACTGCTACCTGAGGCGCAGCTCGCACCTCCTAGGCACCTGCTTGGCCAACGCGTCCTAATTTCCCTCCCCCTGGTCCCCTCAGAACCCTCTGGACAGGCTCGTTCCTTTCTTTACCTACATTTTGAGCGTCCTTTCTGTTCTCACTACTCCAAATAGTTCATATGCAGTTTGGGAGTTAATGGTATGTGCGCAGCCCCAATCGCCTCAAGAGTCACCCAAGTAGTTAAAAATCACAAAGCAGAGCGATAGCAGTGGTCACAATCTTTGACTTTCATCCTTCCCATCCATACTTTCTCTGCGATAAAATTTCAATTAACACAATTTCTATTGGGTCTTACAGTCCACAAATTTTGCCTGTTTTTCCCTGCAACCTAATCTCAATTCAGTTCTTTTATTTATAAAATTCATAGTCTGTAGAAAGAGCACCAGGATCTTTTAGGTCTCTCGTTTAATTACCTGTAAAAGGAGGAATTTGTTTCTTCCACATTTAAATTTCTGTGATTCCGAATCAAAGGATTTTGTATTTGGAAGGAGCTTGTGGGTTAAATGAGTCAGAAGAAGGCAGAAGATGCAAATGTAACTAGAAGTCTGGTAAACTTCATTTTTAAAACTGCAACTTGGAAGAGTTAGGTTGTGATGTGGAAATGAGTTGAGAGACATACCAAAATAAGGGAAACTGATTAGGCCTTTAAAGTTACATCCACAAGTTGCTTTAAATTATGTGAGTAAACATATTATCCTTAAATTGAAGAATTAAAACTATCTTCCATTCTAAACAAAATTCGGGCTCTATGAAGACCCTCAAAGTTTAAAACCATTGTTGAACTGAACAACAGCATTATAAGCATGTGAAAACCTTATCAATCATCTGTCCATACACTTTAACACAAATTGGGAAACAGAAAAGTGTAAATGCCAAAAGCTGAAAGTGAGTGTTCCTAACAACACACAAGACTAGTAAATCCTATCCCATGGAATAAGTATAAGAACTCCAAAGGCTATGGCTGCCATTTCACTGCTATGGAAATAGTCATACAACTTTTTTTTTAATATTTATTTACTTTCCTTATTTTTTTGGCTGCGTCCTGCCTTTGTTGCGGCCCACAGGATCTTCATTGAGGTATGACTCATACAATTTTTAATTAACTTATCTAGTCCTTAATATCATCTGGAGTCTAATCTTTTCATTTTACTGTTGAAGAACTGACACCCAGAGAAAGTAAATCGCTTACTGAGTATTGCCCAGATTAATTGGAAACAAAGCCAGAATTCAAACTCAGATCTTCTGTCTCACATAGCTGCCAGCATCTGGCTTACAGTTACCAGTTATATAAAGCTATTCAGCATCAGAGGTCTTTAACTCTGCCGTTTCGCCTACATGGTCTGAGTGATGTATGAAATCATACTTGGCATTAATTAGGAAGGTATCCACTGGTTTTAAGAATTCCTTTTACCCAAGCTCCATCTCACCTGGTCAGGGTTCACCTTTATTCCAGGCAATTCTGACCAGGCCTCTGGAGTCATGTCCCAACCAAACACATTCATCCTTGGAGGTGCCAAGAGCTGTGCATGATTGTAAGAATTATGAAGTCCCTATTGCCAAGAAAATTACAACATTACTTGGGGGGGTGGGGGGGTGTAAAATATGAAACATAAAATGATCAACAATTCACCATTAGTAAAAAAGGATTCAATTATAAAATTCATATTTTAAATTGGAAATTAACCATGTAGATTAAGGGAAGCTTTTTTTTAAAATTTATTTTATTTATTTATTTTTGGCTTTGTTGGGTCTTTGTTACTGCGCAGGCTTTCTCTAACTGCAGTGGGCCGGGGCTACTCTTTGTTGCGGTGCGTGGGCTTCTCATTGTGGTGGCCTCTCTTGTTGTGGAGCATGGGCTCTAGGTGCACGGGCTTCAGTATTCGTGGAGCACGGGCTTAGTTGCTCCACGGCATGTGGGATCTTCGCAGACCAGGGCTTGAACCCATGTCTCCTGAATTGGCAGGCGGATTCTTAACCACTGCACCACCAGGGAAGTCCCAAGGGAAGTTTTCTTAAAGGACAACAAAGGAAATGTAGAATTTGGATTTGTTTATAGGGGAAAGGTAAAGGAAATTGCTTGAACAAAGGCATTG
Organism: Tursiops truncatus; assembly: GCF_011762595.2. Lineage (NCBI taxonomy): Eukaryota > Metazoa > Chordata > Mammalia > Artiodactyla > Delphinidae > Tursiops > Tursiops truncatus. The sequence continues at coordinate 85,511,890 of NC_047040.1, read as the reverse complement.
GGAAAAAAATGAGCAAGCTAACAATGGGGAAAAGGTACGAGATCAGATGAATTAAAACAGAAGGTTCACTTAGAAACAATAGAAAACAAAGCTGAAACGATAGGGTAGAAGACCTGAATTTGAGCCTGACAAATTTAGATTTAATCTAATGGAAGATCATTTTGAATTTGGCAGGGGGAGGGGGTGAAGATGAGACAGGAGACTATAACCTTGTCAGGTTCTGAAGTAGCAAGTGGGATTTTAAAAGAAATGGTAGACATAAATGCCACTAAGGAAATGACTTGGGTTTAGTGGTTATATGTAAGGGATCAAAGATCAGTAAGCAGTCCAAGATGACTTTAAGTTTGTGGCAAGTCGACAACAGTATACATAGACCTTAGCACCTTAGAGTTGGAAGATGGTTGGCCCTCAGTGGTACAGGCTCTCAATTGCTAGAGAAGGAAGCACAAAACTTCCCAAGGTATACCTTACTATTCATCACATCCTCATTCCAGAAAACTTTAGTTTGCTGCTCAAATCAAATTAGAAGTTAAGAAAAAAATCTCTTACTCTGTCATGGGCTCTTTGCTGGTGTTTTATGGTCGACCTATTTTTACTTCCGTTTCAGCCCCACTGATGTAAAAGTGCTCGGTAGTGCAGTATATAATGTTACAGCTGGAAATAAATCAATAAGTGTTAAATACATACCAAATGCTGTTCGGCACTCTGCTAGGCCTGGAGGGCTGGAAAAGTATAAAAGGGCCTCTACCTTTCATAAGCTTATAATCTGGTTGGAGAAAAAATGTCAACACACTTGACACAACAGGGAATACATTCCATGGGTAGTGAGAACAACCTGGGTGGACTGTAAAGTGTGCGTATATAGAAATAGTGGGAAACAGAGTTGAATGAATTGGAAATGATATGATGGATACTGTTCATCATTTAACAAATTTTCATTAACCTTTAAGCATGTTCTAAGTTCTGGAGGTAAAGCAGTAAAATAAAAAGTTCCTGCTCTCATGGAGCTTCCATTCCATTTAGGAGAGACAGAGAGGAACAAATAAATACACAATTATCAAACAGTAATAATTGTTCCAAAGAAAATAAAATGTGAGATGTCAATATAAGTGTATGGAAAATAGGTAAGATGTTTCTGAGGAACATTTAAACAATGGCTTGAATGAAAGAAACAAGCAGTCTTGGCATGGTCTGGGGAAGGGCAGTTCAGACAGAGTTAGCTATTGCAGAGCCCTAAGGAGGGGTCAAGCTTAGTGTCCTTGAGACTAAAAAAGACCAAGTGTTTCTGGAGTATAAAGAGCCAGGAGGAAAGTGAGGGAGATGAAACTGGAAAGGTAAGCAAGTTCTTGTAGGTAAGAAGGGATTTTGAGGTCAGGTTAAAGTACAGATATTTGGAAGATTAGTCGCTGTGGCATTCTGGATTAGAGGAGGGGATATTAGAACCTGTAAGACCAGATGGAAGCCTGGGTGGTAATCTGGGCAGGAGGTGATGTGAGGTAGACAAGGCTGGTGGCAAGGTCAGCAGGGAAGACAAAAATGTCAAGGAGATCAAGTAATGGGTATTTATGAGGGGTGGTAGGCGGTGTTGGGTGGGGAGAGTCCACAGTGTCAAATGCAGCAAAAAGGTCAAGGAGAACAGACATTAAGTCAGAGCTAGTATAATTAACAAGAAAAATGTCACGTGTAACCTCCAAGGGAAGAGTTCCCATAGGATGGGGTGGTGAGAAGTGAGGAAATTGAGACAGTAAACTTTGACTGTAAGAATCAGTATAACTCAAAATGTACAGAGCATTTGCTCATTTTATTTACCTTTTAAGACCATTTACATTTGGGAATTATTAAAATACTAAACCCATTTAAACATTCCGAGTCAGGTCTAATTTTTTGTCTCTATACTGAAGGGAGAACAAACTTATACAATAGAGACATATCTTATATGTCTTTCTGGGCTCAAAATCAGTCACAGCAATGACTCCCTGCTCTAAATGTAATTAGAGTACACTTGAAACACCAATGGCATTTTTCACAGAAATAAAACAAACAGTGCTAAAATTTGTATGGAATATAAAAGACCTTGGATAGGCAAAGTAACCTTGAGAAATAAGAACAAAGCTGGAGGCATCATTAGTCCCTGATTTCAAACTGTATTACAAAGGTATAGTAATTGAAACTGTGTGGTATTGGCATAAAAACAAACACATGGATCAGTGGAAGAGAAGAGGGAACCCAGAAATAAACCCATGCATGTATGGTCAGTTAATTTATGACAAAGGAGCCAAGAATATACAATGGGGAAAGGATAGTCTCTTCAATAAATGGTGTTAGGAAAACTGGACCATTATCTTGTACCATATATAAAAATTAACTCAAATGGATTAAAGACTTGAATGTAAGACCTGAAGCCATGAAACTCCTCAGAAAAAACATAAGCAGTAATCTTCTTGACATAGGTCTTGGCAATGATTTTATGAATTTGACACCAAAAGCAAATGCAACAGAAGCAAAACTAAACAAGTCGAACTACATCAAGAGCTTCTAAAGAGCTTCTGCACAGCAAAGGAAATCATCAACAGAACAAAAAGGCAACCTACTGAATGGAAGAAAATTTTGTGAATATTTTCTCATACAACTGAGTAGCAAAAAATAATTTGATTAAAAAATGGGCAGAAGGTTTGAATAGACAGCTTTCCAAAGAAGCACACAGATGGCCAACAGGTACATGAAAAGATGCTATACATCATTAACCATCAGAGAAATGCAAATCAAAACTACAATGAGCTATCACTTCACACCTGTCAGAATGGCTATTATCAAAAAGACTAGAAATAACAAGTGTTGGTGAGGATGTAGAGAAAAGGGAATGCTTGTGCACTGTTGGTGGGAATGTAAACTGGTGCAGCCACCATGGAAAACAGTATGGAGGTTCCTCAAAAAACTAAAAATAAAAATATTATATGATCCAGCAATACCACTTTTGGGCATTTATCCAAAGAAATATATGTATTTAAACAAGCTAATAGATACAGAGAACAGATTGGTGGTTGCCGAAAGTGGGGATTGAGGGTGGGAGAAGAGAGAGAATTGTTTTTGTTTTTAGTTTAATAAATTGATTTTTTTTTTGTAGTTCACTCTTACTCCTGGGATATGGCAAGAGTCTAACTGTAGAAACACTAAGGCAGATGTAGTACCATGTCAATTATGATTCTATTGCTGTCAACTGTCAGATCCAAACCATGTGGGCTGTGGATATTACCTTGAACACATCACATAACCTCACTGAACTCCAGGTTTTCATTAGTAAGGAAGAGGAACCTTTCATATTTCAGGTTTAGAGGAATACAAGTTAGCATTTCTATAAAAGAGAAACAAATACCATTCTGTGAGATCCACATGAACAGCTACCATGACTCCAACGGATAGTTTTGCAAAGTCCTTCCAAAAGACAATTTGGTTGAACTAGATGTTCTTTTGCTCAGCAACTTGTGAGACAATTAACAAGTACCCTTCTTCCCTGGAAACAGACTAGGCTAGTTTTTGGCAGATGGAGTGGAAGGAGAAAGTCAAGCCCCCTCCATTTGTAGCTCTGCAGCTTTAGCATCCGAGGAAACCAAGCCTGACTCAGGCTAAGTTTTGTCTACACATGCACATACATGGCTTCTCTCAATTGTCTGATGTAGATAGGTAGAGTGTGTTAATTTGTTAGGTGTTATTGAAGGATGGAATGCTATTAGCACTCTTTTTTACTTGGAATATACTTCGTTTGGGGGGTCTATTGGGAGCAGTTAATTCCTTGGGATGGTCTGGAAAGCTTCATTAAATTCAATGAAGGAAAAATAACTAAGTTTTTCTAAAAATCATCATGAAATATATTATGTTTAATTTGCTGGCCCAAATGCTTCTCAAGTCAGTAGTCACCAAGGATTCCTAGTATTAATGAACAATTATTTACCGTATTGCTGAAATCAACACCATATTTAGCCTGCAAAACCTTCTCATTTTTGGTGCTAAAGAGGCCACAAACATCAGTAGCCCAGGAAGCATAAAATGTACTCTCCGTTGATGACATGATCTCTTTAAATTAGGGCTTAGCTATTCCAACACTATAACGCAAGGGAATTTGCTTTATCATTGTTACCTTCTGGCCTGGAGACAGAAACATTTTATGCTGTGGTTCATCCTGTACCTTTTATCAGGATAAATTCATGTTTTTGTTTAAAAAACAAAGAAAGCTTACATAATCTCTCCTCATGATTAGCCCTTCCAGTAATTATCTGTTGCTCGGAATCAGTGTCAGCCAATCAAGTTCAGATGGCAAAAAAATATTTGATCTGCAGTGATGTGATTTAGAAGACTGTGTGCATGGAAGGTATAGTTATGCACATACAGAGAACATATTTATCTAATTTGACTGCCAGTGATTTAATTAATGTTTGTCAAGCACTTTGAACATGAAAAGAATTATCTGAAAGCTGAGAGCTATTACTCATAATTATTTTTCCTATTTGTTGAACTAAAATTAGCATACAAATGTGATACGGTATCTTTGAGAGATGTGCTCCTATTCTAAAAAACTCGTTGGACTACACTTTAAGAAAGTCTCAAAACTTCAAGGCTCTGGTTTCTGAAAGTCAAGCTTCAAGCTGGTTGGGTATCATCCATCAGTAGATTTTGAAGCATACACGCTAAATAAACAACAGTGACAGATTGGGGAAGTTTATGCACCTGCTTATTGAGAAGATGTTAACAGGGGCAAATCTAAAATAAGAATGCATACCGCAACCTGATTTTCAAGAAGTTTTCGTACATGCCTACACTTAAAATTACCCATATTATCACCTAATTTTTTTCTTCTAGTTTTCTCTCCAAAGAATAAAAACTGATGAGCATGAAGCCTCAGTAACAATCTGAGAAGAAAAGAAAGAATGGAAAGACCCTATTTTAGAGCTTGGAGGAGAAGCAAACACGTTTTCCTTTAACACATTTTCTCCAAGTCAAGTACAAGAACAATTGGCAAAAGAAGAAAACCTGAGATTTCTGTAAGGAGTCTGAACAAAGGTCCTGATCTAACATGATTCTTCACAGACAGGGTTTGGCAGTGCTGCATTTGTACTTACGAGAGGTTGGTGGGATATTTGTCCAACTTCCTAGGACCATAGGGTAGACTGGACTCCCCTGTGGTATAGAAGGGGTGACTCAAAAAGACACTGACTGTCCCATATGACTTATTTTTGAATTTTAGTTTCATTTCATTTACATTCTAGTTCCCTAAAGAGATTTTTTACATTACACCTCAATGCAGAATCTTTCCATGTACCCCATGCAGCACGCATACCTTTGTAGAATAAGCCTAATTAGGGCACTAGTTCTACCTTAACCCTACTAAACCAAACTTGACACACGGGCCTGGGAATCTGCCCTTTCAACAAGCACCCCATAATTTTATATTTATTAATGTTTGAGATAAACTTCTAGGAGAGGGATTACTTACTCTGTCTAGACATTCTCAGCACAAATTTTTTTTTTTTTTTTCGGTACGCGGGCCTCTCACTGTTGTGGTCTCTCCCGCCGTGGAGCACAGGCTCCGGACGCGCAGGCCCAGCAGCCATGGCTCACGGGCCCAGCCACTCCGCGGCATGTGGGATCTTCCCGGACCGGGGCACGAACCCCTGTCCCCTGCATCGGCAGGCGGACTCTCAACCACTGCGCCAGCAGGGAAGCCCAGCCCAAATTTTACTTGTAGTAATCAGATACGGCAGGGACAGTGGTGCTCATGAACCATTGTGTGGCTCTCTTATATATTCCACTCTTCTGTGTAGCTGGGTTGGGGCCACATAACTAGTACTGACCAATGGGCTTGAAAAGAAATGAAATTTGTCACTTCTAGTCAAAGTTTTTAAGAGCATATTTCCTCCCATGGCCCTAGAAACCCCGTACTCCAGATGGTGTAGCTATAAGAAGGAAGCACCCCTGGATCCTTGGGAGCTAGTCTGGTGAGCAACTAGACCCTCAAGAAATTTCTTATGATCTAGAAGTAAACCTTTAACAGTTAAAGAGCTGAGTGGTCCAATATTGTTAACTGTGCTATCATTGAGTAGACTATGCTGAAGAACCCAACTGGATTTAGCTATCTCTCTTTCACAACTGCAGAAACAGTTTTTAAATTTTGGACCATAAAACGGCAGCAAAAGAATAATAAAATGAACAGTGCACAATTTACTAAATAAATAATTTAAGAACAAATGGATATATAAAGATCACAAACAGTATGTTGCACGGTAGAAAAAAAAGTTTTTTATGTAGTTCAGTTCTGGTGCTGCTTTCCAATCCTCCCTTAAATTAAAGAATTAGTGAAATCTTTAGTCCACTGTATCTAGGAAAAATATCTTTGTCCTTCTCATTTCTAGATCCTCTTTTTTTCCAACCTGGTCATACATCATTAACAGTCCATCTTCCAGGCTCTCAGATGGATGGAGTTCCCATACTCAATACCATCAGAAGTGGATTGATTACTTATTCGTATTTACCGCTTAAAATTCACTCCTTAAATGCACCAACTAAATTTCTATGGGATTAGTCCCTTATATTCCTAATTCACTACTGCACAGATGTGTGCAGTGCTCAAACATGGAGATTCGCTCCTCTGTGTGCTTTGGGTGCTGCCCTCACACACCTGGGACCAGCACCTATGGGAAGGATGAATCAGACAGCTTTGGTGGAGGAGATGAATGATGGAAGAACGGCTCCTATAGAGATCAAATACCTTGCAGACATCACTGATCTATATTATTTGCTGATGTACCCCTGACAGCAGAAGGCCAGTTTTTACTATTGAACCATTACAAAAATCATTGTAGTTTGAGAGCTACAAAGGCACATAAAGAAGGGGCAGGGAAAATCCTCTTTTCATGGGTTCTCAAGCACTGCAGAGACTCTTTTGTCAGTAATTAAGCCCTTGCTTTAAAATCTTATACCTGCCTCAAATCTTTTTTTGAAACGAGGGGGATATAAAACACAAACTAGCTACAGTTTGCTTCTACCATGAGTACAGTACGGTTAATAACATTTCTTATATTTTAACACATCACCTTTCCCGTAATTCACAGACCAAACAGAAAAAAAAAAAGTTCTGTTCTTTTTCCTGTTGCTTTTTCAATAATTCCAAACAAATCCACACAACATTCATGCAATTATACCGAAGAACCATATGAAAAGGACTCACTGAAATCATTTTCAGTTCTATTTAGTGTTTATTTGTCCCCATTTTGAAATAGGGCCATGCTGCTTTTGTTCCTATAGAAGAGAAGTTATGATTTAAGAAAACTTTACAAAAGGGAAGCCGATCTTGATGTTATCAAACTTCCCTCTTTTCTTTTAGCAGAATGTTTGAGAAAATGCCAATTGGTGTCGCCTATCATCAGAACATTTCAAGATCTGTTTGCTTCTGAAAATTAACTTGCATAAAACTATCTGACTTTTTTAACAGATATTATATTCCTCGCTGAATACTTAGCACCTATATGTTTCTCTGAAGTAGTTAGACTGTTTCAAATGTTTTAGATGAAATAATATCACAATTTCTACAGGTTCCCCCATTTTTAGGTGGGGACATGCATTGGTATAAACTCAGGCATCCATATTCTTTTGTGGTATTAACCAGAATGCCATTTTTGTCCAGACTGTCACCGGATGGTTTTATAATTAGAAGATCCCCTCTAAAATGAAAGTCTGAAGTTGATGAGGCAGAACCAGCTGTGTTTTAAAGGGAAATTCTTATTAGTACAAAATATTGGAGGACAAACAAAATCAATTTTTACAGGCAGATTAACCAAATTGTTCATTATTGTAGTAAACATTGCAAAAATCAAGAGGATAGACTATATTAGCCATACCCGAGCAAGAGAATGAAGTGCCACGGGCTAATTTATGTACAATAATTATTCATACTAGCATTCTCATAGTTTAGGTAATGACTCATTTTGTTCTATGTGACCTCTGTTCTCCAAGATTGGCTGCTATTAAAAAGTAGAAGCAATAAAAATAAAACAGGATTTTACCAGGCTAGCTTTGGGTTTTTAAAAATACCTGAGAATAAAGGGTAAAGCAAAGACTATTAGTGTTTAGTAATCTGGCACCTTTACATCTTTACAATAGGTTTGAATGTTTGAAAAGTAATGTTTTCCCCCTAAAGGACTCTTCTGTTTTTCATTCCCATTCACCTGCCTATTCCTCCCCCCAAGGACATTTAGTAAGATGTCTTTTGGTGGCATATTATTTTGGCATCTAAAAAAGTTGAACACAAAGATCAAGTTAGGTAAGCAGAGGCTTTTGCTTTTTCGTTTTGCATTCCTGCCACTTGGTTTTCCTTTGGGTGTAGATGGGCATGTTAGAGGATGGGGTATGTTTCAAAAAAAAGAGCTTAATAATTTACTGTCAGCAGGTCACCACTGATAAGCAAATCTTTTATAAATCGTGAGACAGTAAATTACAAAAGATGGGATGAAAACCACTGCCAAAGACACAATTTCCAAGGTGCTTTAAAAAATGATGAAAGGATCTAAATGTCAGTGCAAGAATACACATACACAGATGAATTAAATTCTTAAAGGTGTTTCACTCTACTTTTTTATTGAATTATAACTGACATATAATATTATATTAGTTTCAGGTGTACAACGTAGTGATTCAATATTTTTATACATTACGAAATGATCACCATGATGTCTAGTTACCATCTGTCCCCATACAGAGTTATTATAATACAATATTACTGACTATATTCCCTATGCTATACATCACATCCTCGTAATTTAGTTATGTTATAGCTGGAAGTTTGTACTTCTTAATTCTGCAATAATTTTTAACTTTTCATTCTGGGAATTTCCAAACATACACAAAAATGGAGAGAATGTTACTACTATAAGGGACTCCCCATGAAGCCATCAACATTTTTGCTTCAGATTTGCTACACTTGCTTCAGATTTCGTGATTTCTATGATGTTGTTTTTATTGCTGGAATATTTTTAAAGAAAATCCTGATGTTATGTTATTTCACCCCTCAATGAAACAGTATATCTCAAAAAATAAAACGAATATTTTCTTATGTAATCATAACGCAATCATCACACCTAAGTGTGTTTAAAATACCTATTCTCACATCCTTTAAGTCATTGTATGCTAACTATTAGCATTTTCTGATGTGATTTTTATCTTTACTTTACTTTCTCCTTTCCAGGCAACCCCTCAATTAGCAAAAGAAATCCTATACTTGGATTAGGTTATTTTTAGCATATCCCTGGGACCCTGCCTATGCCTTTCTCTGGCATGGTGTGTTATTTAGAATCTTAACACTATGTCTGAATTCTACATTTAAGTTGGCATGATACAAGAAAATTAAATTAGAGTTTTGCTCAAATTCCAAAGTTTTGTAGCATGTAAAAATACTGTAATTTATTAAAAAAATAAAATAAAATGAATCCATAATCTAGCTATGACTGCATTAAGTAATCTACTAGGTAATGTCTAGGATGTTTTTCCTGGGATCCTTTGTTTGCAAATATAGAAAACCAACTTTAGCCAAATAAAACCAAACAACAAACACATAAAAATTAAAAAGTAAATGACTGGAAGAAAAGGTTTAAATGCTAGCGGGAATCAGGACGGGAATCAGACACTCCGGGAGAAGAGAGTTCCATGGAGCAGAATCTTGTGGGCAGCCTCTTGAGAGCACTGCCATTGTGATGAGCCAGACCAATGTGTTTTCCAGCTGTGTATCACTCCACTCTGCTCAGAGTTATAGTCTATGCCATGTACTTACTTCTTGGCTAGGGCACAGCCGTATCCCTTAAAACTGGCAGTCCCACCAACCCACACACAATGAGGCAGAGGTGGATTCCCAAAGAAAATTCAGGTGTTGATACCAGAAACGAGAATGAATGCCTGGTAGGCAAATTCAGGTGAGGCAGGATGAGAATATAGAACCCCTTCTTCTCATCAGTGACTATCCTTCCTTCAGATCTTATTGATGGATCGTTGAAAACCAAGCTCTCACCAACTCTGATATTGTTCTCTTTTCTATACCTATGCACTACTGTCAGGAACTCCCCTTTCTCTCTGTTCCCTCATCAGAAATCAGTGTTCCAAATATCTACAACATCCAGGCTGCCAGAACCAATGTATTCTGTGCACCTGATACCACCGTGCTCTCTTTCTTGGGCTGGTGAGGATGGACTAGAAAATTCCAGTCTAATTTAAAACTTTCCGTTTCCTTTTTGGCTCACATTTTGCTCATTTGTTTCCTTTCCTTCCAGTATACTATTAGAATAAATAATACTGATTTAAAAACATGGATCATTCCTTCTGCTCTTTTTGCTGGAACTATCCCCTTCCATACACAAACACCCCACTCACGCACAGTATTGGCATACATTGAGTACTGGAATTTAATTGGGTTATAGGAAATTTAGTACTGTACAAGTTTGTTGTGTAATGGAAGAGTTCAGAGACTATTGGTCTAAGAGATATGGTATTTAGGGCCAAATGTTCTAATCGGTGTTTAAGAAGTTAAAAGGATTTTGTCCCGATGTCATCAGACCTAAGTGGGTCAACACTAAACATCTAGCTGTATACTTGGCTTATTCTCCCTTCTCTCCAGAGAACTTTCCAGTTCTCTGGCCTGCCAGAGTACCAAAGTGGGATGAATTTGGTCTTGCTGGGGCTGAGGCGTGGGAAGAGGCTCAGAGAAAAACAGCCCTTCTTGGTTGTGTTTAATCAGTTCTATCTCCTGACTCGTTGTAGGGTGAAAACAAGATATACCTAAAGAAAAAAAAAAAAAAGAAAGAACCTTTGTTGGTGGATAATTACATTCTATTGAAACTCCATACAGAAGTCATTGGAGATATTATTAATTTCCCAACACCATGCTTTCCTAGTTCTATGGCTTTTCCCTTCCCTCTGCAAGCAGTTTTTCTTCTACCTGTATATCCCCATTTTCCCTAATATGTAAGCCTTCTTTGGGGCTTCATCCCCATCCTTTTTTCTCACAACTCCCCCATGCATACACACTCTCTTTAGTTGATCTCAATTGGTTATCATATCCAGGGGAATCTACCTTCTAAATTTTTTTTTCACTAGGTTCTCATTATCATTCTTAATTCAGGATCTCGTTATTTCTCTCCTGGACAGTTGCAGTGGCCTCCTGACATGATTCCTTCCAGACAGTCTGGTCTCTGCCCAATCACTTCTCCAGAGAAATCTTTCCAGCACGCAAATCTGTCAAAGCCCAGCTCTATCTAAACAATTCCAATGTCTCTGCAGTAGTCACAGAGCAAAATCTCAAATATTTAGCATGACATAATGCAAATGTCTATGGTCTAGTCTCTGTCTCTGCCCCCTCAACCTCCACCCCTGGCATAACCTTTCAGCCCAGCCCTAACAAAAATACTTTCACTCCCTAATATGCCTTACTCTTTTATAATTCTGGGCCCTTGGCTTTGTAGTTTCTCATGTTGACCCTTCGTGGTCAACCAGGTGACATTAATTCACTCCTCCAGAGGCAACAACAAAGTTACCTCCTTTGTGAAGGCTTCCATGATTTCCCCAGACTAAACATTTCCTCAGTGATCTCACAGTAACCAGTCAATACTTCTATTATAACACTTCTTGTGTTGCTACTTCTTGTGTGCCCATTTCTCTCATTGGAGTGGAAGCTGCTCACATAAAGGAACTGTATAGTCTGTTTGATTCCTGGTAAGTAGCACAGAACTAGGAATATTGTGGGCATTATTGCTTAATAACTTAGTGAATGAGGACACGAATGGAGAGAAACTCTTCTACAAGTGTAAAAATCTATTAAGCCTGAGCACACAAAAACAGAGATCTAGTACAGACTTCTTTGTTTGCAAATCACACAAATGCAACTTAAATTAGCTTAGGATAAAAGGAGGATTTATTGGAAAGACACGGGAATATCTCAGGTAATTGAAAAAAGAATTTGTCAACAGAATGGAGTGAAACAAAGTCTGGGAAGCAATTCAGCCGTGTGTGTCTCTTCTGGCATTGCTGCGGGTCATGACTCTGTTCCTTCCCACTACAAATTTTGTTTCTTGGTTCAGTGGTTCTCATCACTAGCTGCACATTCAAATCACCTGAGGAGTTTTAAAGAAATATTGACACCTGGGTCCCACCCCAGGCCAAGTTGATTAGAATTTCTGGGGGTTGGTGCCAGGGCAGTTTTTAAAGGTTCCCAAGGTGATCTTAATGTGGGAAACAAAGTAGCCAGTAGTTCCTGGGTTTCAGATCACATTCCCACAGCTTTCCCCTCAGGATAAGAACAGGCTGGCTGTCAGTTCTCATTCAAAAAGTTTCCAGGAAGGGATCTTTTTGATGTAGGTTGGGTCCAGGGCCTATTACTGGATCCATGAATACCGGTCAAGTGTGTGGAGTCACATTAAATATGGCAGCTCACGCTGACCATTAGGCTGGAGAGTGTGTTTGAAGCAGTAATCATTCCAAAGAATGAAGATGATGCTCCTAGGAGGAGACTGTTAATTTATAAAACAATATCTAATACATGTAATAAAATCATATTTACAACAAAATTAAAATTCATTAGGAAATAAATATTTGCTTGTTAGATGAATGAATGAATGATAACATACATTAAATTATGTGGTCAATCAGTATGGTTAGTAAATGATGTCATTAGTGTTACTATGACATAAATCTACTAAGTTTTGTTTTTTCCTTAGTTCTCTACTATCTATAAGCAATGTCCATCTTACAAAGTTTTGTTTGTTTCTTTGCTTAATATTGGGTCAGTTTAATCCTCTTTATACACAGAAACAAACACAGGCCTAATTTTACCATGTGAGTCAAAGTGTCAAGTTTCAGGCCAAGAAAAAAAAACAAAGGATAGGGAGTGGGCACAGCAAGAATGAACTCTGAATCCTGGCATTTGGGCATCTTGGGAGTAGTTGTTGTTAAGAAGTGTGGAGGGTTTCCCTGGTGGCGCAGTGGTTGAGAGTCCGCCTGCCGATGCAAGGGACAGGGGTTCGTGCCCCGGTCCGGGAAGATCCCACATGCCGCGGAGCGGCTGGGCCCGTGAGCCATGGCCGCTGACCCTGCACGTCCGGAGCCTGTGCTCTGCAACTGGAGAGGCCACAACAGTGAGAGGCCCGCGTACCGCAAAAAAAAAAAAAAAAAAAAAAAAGAAGTGTAGAAAGACATTTCCATTTGTGTTCGGGCAGTAAAATGAAGGAAAGGACAAGCTACAGGGAAGGAATTTGCCAGCAGGTAGATCTGTACTTGGGCAAAGAAGGTGCCACATTCCAGGGCTGGTATTAGAAAAAGCTGGAGGTGTCTAGACACTCCTGTTTGCCTTCTAGACACCTCTCCTGGGACTGGGGAACTGAGAAGTGCCTGGAAGGGAGACAACAGTATATACTACCTGGCCAACCTCCTCAATATTTTATTTTACGTTTAAAAACTTAAATATAAATGCTTTAGGAAGTGTTAACAGTGGTTACCACTGGAAAATAGAACTGGAGGAGGAAAATAGAACTGGAGGAGAGCTTTCACGTCTGCTTTATCTATCTCTGTAGTTTTATTGTTTTATGATGGTTGGCCAATAAAAACGGAAGTGTTTTTTTAAAAATAAAATAAAATACGTTATAAGAGCAATGACAGTTTTTACACATATTAGAAGTTAGAGAAATAATCCTGTTTTTTAAGAAAAATATCAAGTATAGTTTTTATCTTGATTAAATAAAGCACATCGATTCTGTACTAGCAGAGAAAAAAAAAACCATCCCTCTGGGAGAGGGATGGCAAAGAGAACGGATACTGGACATGATTTTGGTTTCTTTCTGGCAGGAGAACCCATAAGATGAGGAGGAAAGGGTACATGAACTAGGAAGGGAGGGTGGAATTCCTGCTTGTATACCTTTGTTTTTCCTAAAGCCAGTGGCGTGGCCCTTGTTACCTTCAGCTACCTAGCACTGAAGAATAAAAGCTGTTTAGGTATTTCATGTCGTTTACAGGGAACACTGAATTTCAGTCCCTGATGCTGAGTTCCCTGGAGATACAAACAGAACTTTCTCAGTGAAAGGCTGGCACGTTAGAAATTCATTCCTGCTTCTTTTTCCTATGACTCTCTCCTGGATGTGGGGCATGGGGTAAGATAGACTGTTATTATTTGTGCTATAATGCAGGAGAGCTACTGTGGGAATTTAAATTCTACTGTGTATTTTAAAAATGATTATAAAAAGGCATTCAGGTACAGCAGGCCTTGTGCTTCTTTTATAAAGGTTTAAGAATATAAGCAAACAAATGACTGGACTGTTGTTGTTGAATCTGAGTCCCCAAGGCCCAATACTTCCTCTGAATACATACATATGAGCTCCTGGCTTTAGTAAGAGTCATGACTCACAGCTGAGGGCAGAACTTGGCCCTTTGAATTCCTGCAATGGGGCTTTCAGAAAGAAAGAAAGAACATGAATAAAGAGGGAAAAAGTCTTGAATTTTATTCAAGGCTAAGTTACTGAGGTCTATAATTCCTCACATCTGCTCAATCATCCAGCCTAAGAAGGTGCTTCTTGCCCACCTTTTCCGAAGGGGAAACCAGATTGTTGAAAGTTCCACGTCTGAAGAAGCAGATGATTTGGCAAACACCTTCCCACAGATATTTGTGAGATACTTGCCTCTTTCTTGATGAGTAAAGTTTTCTTTCCAGTTGCTCTCCTTTTTGTCAGAGTGCCAGTTCCACTCCAGTATTGTTCTGCTTAGGTTTCTGTGAGGCAAATGAGAGGCAGGGGAGACACAGTCCTGGGAGAGGAAGGAAGGGCCAGGGGCCAAGTAGAGCCTGGGGAACCTGACTTGGGGAGGAGAGAGACTCAGACGATCTGGAGAACAGTGGAGCGAGAGATAAAATAAGAGCATTCAGGAGAAGGGATTAGAGAGAGAAGGAGTTCAAGGGAGAAACGTGAATAAAGAATAACAAGAATGAAAGGGTGTATAGGTGACCAGAGTAAATACTGAAACAGAAAATACTCTCACTTCATTTTAAAAAAAAAAAAGAGGTGTTATAAGATCTGTTTCCTCCCCTTCCCCCAACTTTTTCTTGAGCACTTTTATCGACTCTTATTTGGCAATGTTATAAAATGTCAACAAATACAGACATCAGCTTCATTTTTTCTCCAGAGGGAAATAGTTTATTGACCATGTTTGTTCTGTTACTATAATGGAGAGGGTTTAAGTAGAAGGAGGAATGTGTTAAAAATTAATTTTTATTTTCACTAAAGTATGACCAATTATTATACAATCTATTATAACTAAATCCAGAGTTTCATAATCAAGAAAAAATATTAAAGTTCATGTATTAAATGTTCAAGATTTGGGTATTCATATTTAATAAAAATAGGCATTCTTTCTCAAAATAACCCCATCAAAAGACAGTTTATTCATTCATTCATCCAACTAATATTTACTCTTTGTTCTAAGTATTGGAAATACAAAGTAGAAAAAGACATCAAGGGATTTACAATTTAGTGGGAGGAGAAAGGTCAATCAGTGATTGTACCACATATTGGCAAATACTAAGGGAAAGTTATATTCAAGACCTGTGTGAGCACAGACTGAGGGAGGAGGTCAAATGAGAATTGGTACTTGGGACCATCTCCCGGAGGAGATGATGCTTGAGGTCGATGTATAAGAATGATGGAAGCTGGTGTTACAGAAAAGAAAGTAAAGGCAGGGAAAAGTAAGGGAAGATGAGACATGATATTCCAAGAAGAATCATTTGAGTATATAAACATAAGGAGAATTAAATGGAAGAGGTGGTAGGAGATAAAACTGAGAAATAAACAGGACAAGAAAGGCTTTCTGTACTAAGCAAAGTATTTGGACTTGATCCTGAATGGTGTAAGAGACTATTGAGAACATTAGACATCTGATTGATCCGAGTAGGTGTATGTTTTCTGAAAGTTCATCTGAAGCACAATGAATTGAAATGGACTAGACTAGAGGCAAGGAGTTCAGTTAGGAGACTGTTGCAATAATTCAGGAAGATAGTGGTTTACCTAGACAGTTACTCTAGAGATAGAAGATGTAAATGGATTTGAATGTACTTAAGAGTTAGAACTGACTAAACTTGGTGACTGAATGTTAGGATTGAGGAAGAATGCAAAGTCAAGCGTGACATGACTGTAATTATTTCTGGATAGACACAGTACATTGAGAGTTTTATCTCTTGGTAGTGGGACTAGGAGTGGTGGAGGGGTTCAAGTTTTCAGGTCTGGGAACTTGGGTAGATGGTAGTATATTTATCAAATTAAAATGGAATCTTAAAAATGGAATTTAAAAATGTGGAACCTAGGAGGAGGAGCCAGTTTTAGAGGAAGCTATTTGCCGTAAGGCCAATGAATCAGAAAGAGACTAGGCTCAGGCTAACAGAGTCAGAGAATGGAGCTTCAGGAAAGAAGATGTGAGGACTGAATAGAGGGAGAAGAGCTCCTGAAGGAGGCTGAGAAGTGAACAGAGAGCTGGGAGAAAAGCCCAGGAAAAGTGCCATCACAAAATGGCAGGAAGGAGTGAGCTTTCAGAAGCATGAGGTGCTGAATAGAGGCTCATGCCACAGACAGCTTAAGTCCGATAATGACAGAAAACCACCCAGTGGGATGGTTGAGAACAGGAGTATAGACTATTCTTTCAAAAAGCTTCCCCTGTGAGGGCTTCCCTGGTGGCGCAGTGGTTGAGAGTCCGCCAGCCGATGCAGGGGACACGGGTTCGTGCCCCGGTCCGGGAAGATCCCACATGCCGTGGAGCAGTTGGGCCCGTGAGCCATGGCTGCTGAGCCTGCGCGTCCGGAGCCTGTGCTCCGCAACGGGAGAGGCCACAACAGTGAGAGGGCCGTATACTGAAAAAAAAAAAAAAAAAGCTTCACCTGTGAAATACAGAAAAGTGAGGTAGGCAAGGGATTTCTCATTATCATCATCATTATTATGACTACTATGATGACGAAAGAGACTTAAGCATGTTACTATGAAAAGAGTAAATAGGATGGGAGGAACTAGAGATTTAGGTAACAGAGAGAATGATGGCTGGAACAAAGTTCCTGAGGACAGAGGAGAGGGTGTTATGTATCTTACCAATGCCCTGTACAACTCTAAGGGGCACAATTCATGCTATGTTCTGTGAGTAATAAATGTGAGTTTAGCTAACTAGAGCACAACTCTAGGAGGTGCCATTTACATAGAATACAACTTGAATGGTGCCTCCAGAGGTGTACACGGCTGGCAACCCTGGAAATGCAAAGCATGCATGGAGGGATTGCCCGTTTCACCTTTATACCCCATCTGAGTGACAGCTAAACTGCATCTAACCCGTTGAAGCTCTCCATACTGAAATCAAGGGTAACTGTGAGGTGCTCACACTATGTGACAAGTACAACCGACAAAGAAGTATAGCTAAGTGTTCTGTCTTACCAACCCAATTGTCTTCTAATACCCTTCAACACACATTTATTAAGCATTCCTATGCCTCACTCGGTAGTAGGCTAGGCTCTGAGGAATGAAAAAAGTTGCTAAACAATCAGTAGCCTCAACCTATTTATAACCTAGTTTGAAAGACAAAACATATCTACTCACTCCAAACTGTTAGAAGATACTGCAAAGTAGTGTGAGTGAAACAAACGCTAAAGGTTAAAAGAGTTTCATTTAACTGAGAGAAAAGGAAATTTAAGATCATCTTGTTTACTGGTTTTCAAACTGTGTTTCCTGGAACCCTGGGGCTTTGTGGCGATGCTTCAGGAGTTTCACAAAGAATGATGTATTCTCTGCCAAACATTGAAGATTTAAATTGCTCCTGGGGGTTCACCATGGCAATGTTTGTAATAACAAAAAATTAGAAACAACCTAAATGTCATTCAATAGGGATCTAAGTAAATTATGGTGCCTTCATACAATGGCATACTAAATAGCTGTTTTTAAAGGAAAAATAAATCTGTAGATATTGTTAGAGAAAGATCTTCGAGATCTATAATTAAGTGGAAAATGAAAGTTGCAGAAAAATATGCATGGTGTAATCCTATTTGTGTGGAAATAAAAGGGATGTGTATGTACATGCATGTATGTCGGTGTGTGTAGCTTGTATATACATTAAATATTATTTCTGGAAAGACACAATGTATTGAGAGTTTTATCTTTTGCTAATGAGACTGGGCGTGGTATTGGGAGGAACTGGAAAATTATTGATCTAGCCCGAACCTTTCATTTTATTAATAGAAAACTGAGATTGAGGAATACTGTGACTTATCCTAGGTCATACAGGTAGTATTAGTCAAAAAACAAAACACAAACCCAATCTCTTGATCTGTTATTTATTTCTCTTCATATCTCAGGTAAAGATAACTATGGATAAGAATAGTTTTACAGAAGCAGTCAGTTTTTCTCGCCTCTATTTCCCACATTTCCCCTCTTTCTCTACCACAAATCATCTCTCATTCATTTCCTATCCTGTACATGCTAGCTTTTCTCTATAAAATGTACAGTTGCACTCATCAAGCAGTGATACTCAAAGTATCTACAAACTATTGTATTGAACAGGATTTTAGTCCTCGAAGGACAGTCTCTCTTCTCTTTGGGCAGTGGGACAGCCAATGGGGGACACATTTAGTATGTATTGGTTCAGTTGAAATGCCTATTGAGTTCACAGATTTCCTGGACTACAGTGGCTCCACACCCAAGCAGGAGATGCCTCTGAGTAGGGCTTTGCTCTGTTCCTGCTCAATGTGAGACCTTAGGTGATTTGCAGGACTCTTCTGTGCCTAACTTTCCACATTTGTAAAGAGAAATATTACCTGAGCCTCTCCCATTACTCTGGGTTGCTGAGAGAAAAGAATGATACAATGGACATAAATGCTGTAAACAGTTCTTATCGTCTCAGGGGTAACAGTATATTTTGGTGGAGTCAGAATCCAAGCTCTGTCCCTCACCAGTGTATGCTTTAGCCTCTGCAATGATCAGTATCTTTGTCTGTTAAGTGAGAGTAATAACACCGAACTCCTGGAGTTATTTTCAGGAATAAACGAGATAATGAATGCAAAGGGCTTAGTTCAGTGTTTGACACATGAAGCGCTCAAATAAATAAGGTTAGTTTGTACCATTTCATTGTTGTTACGTTTTAAAATATGTTATTTGGTGTCTGTTCAGGTCTACTGGTGGTATGTCACTTCAGCATTTTCTCATTTTAGAGTCATTAATATTATTTCAGATTCTCCTTTGAACATTAAGCAAACCAAGAAATCCATTTTATGTCAAGAAATCAAGCTATCACTTCTGTTCACTTATATAAGTTTTTTAAAATTTTTTTATTAAGCAGCTATTATGTGCAAGCTAGGCACTGGGGATACAGGGGTGAAAATGACACAGTCCCTGCTCTCAAGATGCTTTGATTCTCCTGTCATTCTCAAACTCAAGTGATGATCCCTGGCCCTGGCAAAACTAACGGTATACATTGTAGATATCATAGATATGGGATAAAGCAAAGACAATGGCAGCAACAATTGATTTGCAGGACACAGAGGTGGAGTGAATGATATAACTCAGATGTTCTCAAACTTTTTGATCTCAGGATCCTCTTAACACTCTTAAAAACTATTGAGAATCCTAACAAGCTTTTTAAAATATGGGTTATAGTTGGGAAAACTGGACAACCACATGCAAAAGAATGAAACTGGACCACTGTCTTATACCATACACAAAAACTAAGTCAAAAAGGATTAAAGACTTTAAGACCTTAAACAGCAAAACTCCAAGAAGAAAACACAGGGGGTATGCTCCTTGACATCAGTCTTGACAATGATTTTTTTTTT
The DNA here is from genome assembly GCF_011762595.2 of Tursiops truncatus. Lineage (NCBI taxonomy): Eukaryota > Metazoa > Chordata > Mammalia > Artiodactyla > Delphinidae > Tursiops > Tursiops truncatus. The sequence continues at coordinate 85,492,026 of NC_047040.1, read as the reverse complement.
TTTTGACACCAAAAGCAAAGTCGACAGAAGCAAAAATAAACAAGTGGGACTACATCAAACTAAAAAACTTTTGCACGGCAAAGGAAACCCTCAACAGAATGAAAAGGCAACCTATGGAATGGGAGAAAATATTTGAAAATCACATATCTGATAAGGGGTTAATATCCAAAATATATAAAGACTCATAAAACCCAATAACAAAAAACAAAACAAAACAAACAGAAAAACCCAAACAATCCACTTAAAAAATGAACAGACGAACTGAATAGACATTTTTCCAGAGGACATACAAATGGCCAACAGGTATATGAAAAGATGCTCAACATCATGAATCATTAGGGAAATGCAAATCAAAACCACAATGAGATGTGATATCACCCTGTTAGGATGACTGTCAACAAAAGCACAACGGATAACAAGCGTTGGTGAGGAACTGGAGAAAAATGTACTCTTGGGCACTGTCGGCGGGAATATCAATTGATGCAGTCATTATGGAAAACAGTATGGAGGTTCCTCAAAAGATTAAAAACAGAACTACTCTGTGATCCAGCAATTCCACTTCTGGGTATATATCCAAAAGAAGCAAAAATAGGATATTAGAGATATCTCCACTCCCATGTTCATTGCAGCATTAAGATATGAAAACAACGCAAGTATCCATCAATAGATGTATGGATAAAGAAGACACACACACACACACACACACACACACACACACACACACAGTGGAATATTATTGAGCAATGAGAAACAAGGAAATCCTGCTGTTTGAGACAACATAGATGGACCTTGAGGGCAGTATGCTAAGTGAAATAAGCCAGATAAAGACAAATACTGCATGGAATAACTTAGATGTGGAATCTAATTAAAAAGTCAAACTCATAGAAACAGAGAGTAGAAATGTGTTTGCCAGAGCATGGGGGATAGGTGAAATAGGAAGAAGCTGGTAAAATGGTACAAACTTTCAGCTATAAAATGAATAATGTCTGAAGATCTAATGTAAAACATAGTGACTATAGTCGATAATGTTGTATTGTATAACCAAAATATGCTAAGAGAGTAGAACTTAAATGTTCTCACCAAAAAAATAAAAGGATAAATATGTCAGGTGATGGAAATGTTATTAAACTAGAGGGGAGGAATTCTTTCACAATGTATATAAGTATCAAATGATCACAATGCACACTTTAAATATCTTACAATTTTATTTGTCAATTATAACTCAATAAAAATAAAATAAAATATGGGTTATAGTTATTGCTGTTAGTTGTGTTAGAAATTAAAGCAGACATTTAAAATATTTATTTTGTTACTTTAAATAGCATATTAATTAAAAATTATATATATTAACATTATATGAATCTATTAACTAAATAGAAAATTAAAATTTATTATTTTACTTATTTATTTACTTATTTTATTAAAAATAATAAACAAATTACATGTTGACATAAATAACATGTTTTTGAAAAATAATTATATAGTTGTGGTATAGAATAGATGATAACTTATTGAGTTTGACTTATCTTTGGAGGAGGTGAAAGTGAAAAAATGAGTTACTCCATGATGGTGAGTAGACTCTTCTAGTAGTGGTCCAAGGATGCCTATCCACGACAGGTGATTCAGTCATACATATACCCACCCGGACATCTTTGTGGCTTAGGATTTGAGACTATGAATCTTATCCCAGCCTCACGCTGTCCTTTTTTTCTCTGTCCTTGACAATTGCCTGTTCAAGGATGTTCCTAAGCAATGAAGGTTAGATGTGTAATGGAGAAAGAACCACTTGGAAATTCTGACGTTTGGGTTTTCCAGCCAAAGACGTTAGCCGAGACATTATTAGGAGCCATAAATGTAGCCTTGAGACAGACAGAGCATAGCTTAGCATCATGCAGGGAGGGAGAGGGGATCAACTTCCTAAACCTCCACTTTTATTAAAAGCAGGTCAACAACCAAATTCAAACGTTATATTGCCACTTTTGCTTCTTGTAGGTTAGTCTTACTTAGCTCAAAACACTGTGAGTTTCCTGAGCCTGAACATGTTTCTTATAATTCTGCTCTTTCTCTTTCTCTTGACCATAATATTTAGCTCAATGTTGAACACTTAGCAGGTTTAAAATATCCAAAGTTAAAGCCATCGCTTCCTTTCTGAAATCTGTTTTCTTCTCTGTTTCCCAGTGCCTGTGTATAGTATCATCATTTCCCCAGCTATTAATGATAGAAAATGTAGTCATCTTTGATTTTTTTCCCCCGCTATCTGCCAATTCTACTTTTACAAAAAGTCTGAATTCAGTGAGGTAGAAACATGCAATGATTTTGCAGTTGCTTTAGTCACTGTTTTCAGCAATGTTCTGCTGAGTTCCCCTTCTCTCTCCCTTAAAACATCCTCAGCTGATTACGAACTTTTTGGCTACTTTCTGTAACCCAGATTAAGACTCACCTTCAATCACTTAAAAGTCCAATCCAGGTCAAATCAAACCTTTACTTTTGTTTCCAATTCAAAATGTGCCACCTATCCTACAGATCAAGCTTGCCCCGGATCTGGAGTGACCCCAGCCAGGGGCCCTGTCCCCAGGTCAGGAGGTTCTCACCACAGCTCCCCAGTGGAATCTTAGGATCTTGTTGGTTCAGGAATTGTTGTGTGTCTCCTCTTCTTCCCTTTCCATGTGGAAATGTTTGCTGGGGCTATCCTGTTCTTGTTTCATCACTGTATATTGGGTGTGTAAGGGGGAAAATAAGTTATTATTTAATTTACAGATCTCTGTATCAAAATGAACACCATCCAGACCTGATGTAGAGAGCATCACAAGATCCTGAACTTTGGGCCTAGTCTCATAAATAGATAGGAATTTTGGATTGTCTCTTCTGGGGACAGGGTAAAAACAGGGTGCAGAAGGGAGGGAATGCAGTCAAGGAGGCAGAGAGTGATAGATTGTATTCTTGTTCACAATATCTGCTGCTCCTCAGCATAGGAACTACATATCCCTGCCCAACGAACTCAGGTTTGCCCATGTGACTTACTTTGGGCAACAAAATAAGGGCAAATGTGGTATGTGCCACTTCTGAGTAGAAGAACCATATTATCTAACATAGGGACATTCCGGGCTTCCCTGGTGGCGCAGTGGTTGAGAGTCCGCCTGCCAATGCAGGGGACGATGCAGGGGACACAGGTTCGTGCCCCAGTACGCAAAGATCCCACATGCCACGGAGCCGCTGGGCCCGTGAGCCATGGTCCCTGAGCCTGCACGTCCGGAGCCTGTGCTCCGCAACGGGAGAGGCCACAACAGTGAGAGGCCCGCGTAGCGCAAAAAAAAAAAAAAAAAAAAAAAATGAAGCAAATGATATTAGGATATTATTTTGATTAGAGAATTAATATCTCATCCAAGTTTGGCATAATATAAACACTGGATAACAGTTTTCTACCCAACTTTATTTTTCACCCAAGAGGAAGGTAGAATTAATCATTGACAATGTTTTGTTTTTGTTGTCGTTCTAGGAATTTCCCAGGAACACTTCTAGCTTCTGTTTTTTGCTTTAAAGATTTAAGAAATCTGATTACTATTCCCAAATATATTCTATTCGAACTAGTAGGAAACAACTTATGTTGTTTTCATCCTCTATCTCTGAAGTCTCTATATGTTTTATTTGTAATTTCATAATATACTGAAGTTAGGGGCTTTTGTATTCATGTCTCATCCCCTTCCCCATATGCTATACTCCAAGTTCTGTGAAAGTAGGAACTATATTTTACTCCTTGTAACTGTGCAGACCTAGGATACTGTCATATATGACAGTTAATAGAATCAATAAATATTTACCCCTTGTAAAAGTAAAAATGGTGAACTTATTTTAAGGCTATTTGAATGCAGGGATTTTTCTGTGAGTACGTGCCCCACTGATCTACCAAAATAGGAGGTTTATGTCTCAATCTTCCAGAGACAGACATTCTTGGAAGAGGCCTGACCAGTTCCCTTCACAAATTATGGCATGTGTCTGAATGAGGCATGCAGAGCAAAGGCTCTCATTTAAAATATTTTCTCAGGGTTAGAAAATAGCATTTGGAAACTTAAAAGCTATAAGCTCTGTTTTTTAAAAATAAATAAAAAAATTTTTGAATTGTACATTGTCTTTGTTTTTAGCAAACTTCAAGTTCCTAGCTGACTTCTATTTGTTTGTTTTCTCTGGGAACCAAGTAGCTGTACTACACCCAAGCATGTATCATTTCACGACAATGACTCAGAAAGCAGTGCAGATGTCATGGCTTACCTAGTCCCTAAAAAATGCCTACCATGCAGGAAATGAAATAAGGTTCCTGGACTCAGCAGAAATAGGGTGAGGATAAAGAGGGTGCTTTGAATTTGTGGGCTTTCCCGGACTGCTTTGGAAACATCTCATGCAAATCCAAACAGTATCTGGGTCACAGATAGTTTTTGACCAGTAATTTCTGAATATACTTTTAGTCTTCTAGTGTGTATAGAGATGGTAGGCCTATTTAGAAGATATAATAATTTGAATAATTTAGATAGTTTGATACCTTTCTACCAATAAGGATCTTTTTCATAACAGTTTGTCATTCGAGGAACCATTTTCAAGGCCAAAAATTTTATTATGCTGAACCGTAAATAAAATCCAGTCATCTAGTGCTCTTACCAACAACTTAAATATGCATGACCTTTTGTTTCTGAATATGTCTTTTTGGTGCCTATGTATATAGAAATTCAGTCCAGCTTTTTAACCAAGAAACAGCTTGGTGGAAACATGAATTGTATCATTGTAGTTGACAAAACATTTTAGTCTATAGCTCTTATTACTTTAGAAGCCTGTCAAATGCTATTTAGAAACTTTCTCTTTCGTCTTGGTTATAACAAACCAAAAGTACCTAGAATTCTATGGGACATAGACTGTCAGGAAATGTTGAGTGCACCATTTTGTGGGGAAAGCAGAGACTTTTACAAGAAGACTTCAATATGCAAATAGAGAAAGACTTAAGAATATGCAAATGAAAAGGATTTAAGAATGAGGAAGAATTTAAGAAGAGAGAAATCAACATGCAAAGCAAATTATTTCATACTCACTTTGACACCCTGGTTTTGTATACTATACTGAAAATGGGGTTGTTAAATTTCTGCCATGACAGAGAAGATTTTGGGGGGAAATCCCAAAGATGACCACAGGCTAAAAATGCACAGCTTAGAGGGGAGTTTCCAATGGACTTGGCCTTTGGCCAAGCCCCAGGTCATTCATTCAAAGTCACCCCCCCTACTTTATAACTAAATGCTTGTCCTGGTCTAGCATGGCACTTACGCATAGAAAATAGGAGTTAGTATTAAGAATCCTCCGGCAGGAGAAATGAACTGTGAAGGAGTGAGCTTGAGTCGCACTAAAGGACCTCAACCAACATACTGTTGAAAATGATCACCTCTCACTGAATTTGAGTCTAAATGGTATAGCTTGCTCATTTTGGGCTCCAGTAAAAACCAGCACCAACAAATGACTACTAGATTGCTCGTCATACGATACAGTTTTGCCTCTTTTTCTAATTTGTGGGAAAGGCAAAGAACCATTTGTAGGCATCTTTTATATAAGCTATAGATGTGCAGAAAGTGAAAAATAGAAAAAAAAAAAGCTTTCAGACTGCATGTCATGACATTTTGACACTTAGTTCTTTACTGACATCTTAGTTCCCACCATCGCACTCCAAGTAGAGTGTAGGAGTGTTTTACCTGGTTACAACAAAGAGAAAATGGAGCAAGAATGCAGCTTGGAAGTCTGACGGACTTGAGTTTAAATATCACTTCTGACCTTGGACAAATCACTGAAACTTTCTGAGCCTCGGTTTCCTCACCTTCTAGATAAAAATGGATACTAATTCTTTTCTCTTTCAGTTATTGTGAGATTGAATGATCTGGATTAGAGAACCAGACTACATCTCTTAAAGACATGGAATCTGACATAGTTTTTTTATATTCCCAGTGCTTGACAAAGAGTAGACATTTATAAATGTTTACTGAATGAATGAACAAATGACATATTGAAGCATTAGCAAGTACAGGCCTGGCTCAATAAATATGTGTTCAATAAATGTTACTTTCCTCTGGGTAAGGTGGCAGTGGGATTACTGGCAAAGTTCAGCCTGAGACATTAACAACTCCCTATTTCAGCCTAGATGAGATTAAGGCAGGAAACATTACCAAATATAGAAATTACCATTGGTCTACTTTCAAAAAGAGCAAAATTGAAGGGACATGTAGGGAAGAACAAACCTCATCACGACAAGATCTTTTGCATGGGTGAAATATCATTTTTCTTTGAGGAATTCTGCAATTGAGCCATGGGGATTCAGTTGTGTTCTTTTGGTAATTATTTATTCCTTTACACAAATGCTTAATCTTTTGGAGAATACCTCAAAGTATTCTTCTGAATTAAACTGTTATTTGCCATATTTTTAATGTGAAAAGTCTGAGCAGATTATTAAATTGGAGTCTCCAATGTGTCATTCAATATTCTAGCAATTTAAAAATTATATCATTTAAGTAAATGTTTAGATGATCATTTCCATACATGTGATTATTGTATTTGTTATATTATACACAATGCATTTAATTTTTCATTACATTGTAAAGGATACTGTTATTATTACTTAAGCCATGTAATTTTTTTTTTTTTTTTGGCCAACAGAAACACTGAGGGAAAGATAACATTTCCTATTTCCAATGTATATCAGAATTATTTTGAATGTTTATAAATTATTATATGAATAAGAGTTTATACTCTTATACTTTTTATAAGGTATCATATAAATGACATAAGGAGAAGTGAATGCATGAATTGAATTTTATCTATATAGGGGTTTCTTTTCAAATAATCTGTACAGGAAAGGATGAGTTAATGTCATTTTCCTGAAGCTATGCTTTCATACTTGAAGACACACCTTGTGTTAACAATTTCAGGGCTTGTTTTTTAGTAAGTCAAGACATCACTGGCGTAATAAATCTTTATACGTGATGGAAATTTTGAGTTAATTGGCATTACAAATTCTTGGCGTGATAACTCAGGACTGGCATTGATCAGTATGACTTTTTCAAGACAGGTAGGCATGGACTATAAGAATGAATTGTATATCCAAGACAGGTACCCTTGTGCTCTGACTACAAAATTTAAATGTTACTAGATTCATAGAAAGTTCCTGAGCGAACCTAAATGGGTGGTGGATGTAGATTCATTGAAAAAGAAAAGGCACCCTATAAAACTACTAAAGCTCAAAATCCAGAGGAAAACATGAATTATTTTGAGGGGGAATGGTGAAGAACTGATATAATCTTCCAAATCATAGCAACTAAGTATTTTGGGCTATCTTCCGTTATAAATAGTAAAATACGGAGCAGGTGATAGATTTTTTTTTTAAGGCACTTAAAAAAATTTTATAGCTTTTAAATTCAGAATCTAGAAAAATGAACCAGGAGGTGGGCATATATTCTGACTCATGAAGGGGAAATTGGTGGCTTCACTCAGCCTTGTAGGTTATACTCTGCTTTAAACTAAGATCTGTAAAAGCTTCCTATGCACTATAACATTCTGTAGATGTTGTTGTTGTCACACTTTCACATCTTTACCTTTGAACATGGCATATATAAATATCTATTATCATAGATAATAGCAGATAATACCAATTAAAGACTATTGATGCAGTTTTGACTTTTAGCTACTATAGCTATTGAATGAGAACTCTGCAAATATTATAACAGCCCTGTTCCAAGGAAGTGGCTACAAATAACACAATGGGCCAAAACCCAGACCCTCTATGGATCTTGAATTATTTCCACTACTGCAAGGCATAGGCCTTGTATTTGAAGAACATAGTATCTTTCCCTTCATGCATACTTATGCACATGGATTGTGAACTGCTGCCTTCTCCCATTGGTGATGACATCAGTGCAATTTCCTACATTTTAGGAAGAGGCTTCATTTCAATTCCTGAGACAGTCTCCAGTTTCTTGTTGGGAATAGAAACCCAACCAAAGCCAGCCTGTTCCCCTGGGGTAGTGGTAATGTGCTTGGCCTCAGCCAACCACTTATTGTCAGGGGTCAAGATGTGTCTTTGTTTAGCACTTCCCACTCGTCTTTGCCACAAAGCCCTCACTCAATGACTTCCACCCTAAGTGGTACCCCAAATTATATTATTATAGTAGATACTCTTGTGCTTTGCCCAGAGCCCCTCTTTTGGGTTGATATTCTGTTATGAACCTCATTGAGTGCCCCCAGATTCATATGTTAAAGTCCTACCCCCACCAATATGGTGGTATCTAGAAGTAGAGATTTAGGAGTTAATTAGGCTTAGATGAGGTCATGAGAGTGGAGGGCTCCATGATGGGATTAGTCTTCTTATAAGAAGAGGAAGAGACAGAGGTCTTGCTCTCTCTCTCTGCCGTGTAAACACAGAGAAAAGGCAGCCGTGTGCAAGCCAGGAAGTGGGTCCTCACTCAGGGACAAAATTGGCCAGCACCTTGATCTTGGACTTTCCAGCCTAGAGAACTAACTTCCTATTTCTAAGCTACACAGTCTATGGATTTTGGTATGGCAGCCCAAGCTGACTAATACAGTATCTATTCCCCAGCTACTGAGAAAATCAGCAGCTGAGGCTCACAGCTGTGTCCCTCACTGAGCACTGCCTTGCTCATGTAATAACACTTTTCCAATGGAGAGGCCAAGGCCAGAGAGATGCAGGAGCAACAACAAGGATTCAGCTCTTTACCTCATTTTGTGAAACTCCCAATGGCTACCGCAGCTCCCGCTTGTAGGATTAGCCCAAAGACTGATATGCAACCAAATTGCCAGTCAACTCCCCACTTTGCCTAATCTCATCTTCCTCACCTCCATGCAGGCCTGTCCCCTGAGATCACTTTCCAGTGAACCTTCTGCATGCCACTCTTTGACTCAGAGTCTATTTCCAGGGAATCCTATTTAAACTAGCTGTGATCTCTTAATTGTGAATATCATCACTTCTTAGAGACTTTTAATGTTCTGCCTCACTCATCAGAATCTTAAGCATCAAAGTTATTCTGAGTTGATAGAGAATCTGTGGAGTCAGCTCTTCATCCTAGAATCCTAGTTCTCTTGCCTCTGGCTCTGTCCATTCTCTGCATCTTTCCCTTCACCCCTAGCCCCCTCCTCAGCTTTTTCCACCTAACCTGAGTCCATGCAGGTTGTACTCCATGCTCTAGTGAGGCACGATTGTTCCTTAACACCAAATCCCACTGCAGTGCAGTGGTTCTGACTTTTCTGGTTCCCAGACACATTTGGATTCTGGTATATTGGAGCTCACTTAGAGCGATTCCTCTGTGTCCTTAATTACAACACTCAATAGCCAGTGTCATGCCACTAGGTGCATAAAACTGTTACTTGCCCTTTCACGCCTCTTAAATATTTCCAAGGCAAGGTCTTTACATATTCCAGAAAACATACAACTTTCAGAGATTCCAGGTGGCTCTCATACTACACTTTTTAACTCTCTCTGTTGCTTACCTAGAACTCTGCAATGAAATATGTAAACTATTCAGCTCAACATTGCTTCTGAAAAATATGATAAAATCAACAACATTATCTGTTGTAGCAAAAACAAAAATTACCCACTGATCTAAAAATTTGGTAGCACGCTACCAAAGGAAGTTATAATATACTTGTTGAGAACTACTTCTGAAAGTCTAAGCTTTATAGTAATTGCTGTATACATATGCAGGGCACTGTATGCAGCTATTTAGAAAGTCCTGAGTTCATTCCATGGTGAGCTACCTGAAGCTGAACTTGAACCAACATCTTACATCAGGAGCATGTTGTCCAGAGGGTATAGACCAAGATGGAGAGACCTTTTACAGAATGGTACGTGAAGAGGAGCTATTCATGTTTGGCCCTATCAGGCCTACCATGCCCAGTACCACCTCCTACTGGGACATTTATATTGTCAGGACTCATTAATCAGCTTCCTCCAGGCTGTGTACCCATCATTTTTCAAAGCGGACTGAGAAACACTTGTATCAGAATCACCTGGATTCTATGAAAAATGCACATGCCTAGATCCCACCTCAGACCTACTAAATCAGAATCTGGGGTGTCATGCCCAGGAAGATATGTTTTTAGTAAGCTTCCCATGTAGTTTTTTAATGCCCTCTGATGCTAAGAACCACAGAGTAATCAAATGGGCATATAGAAATGAGAGGCCTGATTTCTTGATGGGAAAATGAGTCTGGGACTAATCTTTTCATGATTTCCCTTCACTTCTACCTCCTAGTGCTTCTCTTCCCAGCATCTAGTTCCCTCTTGCTTTAAGTTCCTAAACCCACCTCTAACCATCTGCTCTGTTGTCCAACAAAGTGGCAACTAGTCTCTTCTTAGCAAATCCCCAATCATCAGACAATGCTCATCTGGGCCTCAAGGCGGACATCTGAGCCAACCAATTCACAAGGGCACAAGTGAGGTAATAGTAGGCCTTTGATTTTGCCAGGACTTTTTTGTGAAAGCTCCTTTCTCTTTTTTTCTTTTTCTCCTCCCTTCCTTCCTTCCTTCCTTTCCTTCCTTCCCTCCCTTCCTTCCTTCCTTTCTTCCTCCCTCCCTCCTTTCTTTCTTCCTTTCTTCCTTCCTTCCTTCCTTTCCTTCTTTTTCTTTCTTTCTTTCTTTTCTCTCTCTCTCTTCCTTCCTTTCTTTCTTTCTTTCTTTCTCTCTCTCTTTCTTTCTTTCTCTCTCTTTCTTTCTTTCTCTCTCTTTCTTTCTTTATTTCTTCTTTCTTTCTTCTTCCTTCTTTCTTTCTTTCTTTCTTTCTTTCTTTCTTTCTTTCTTTCTTTCTCTCTCTCTCTCTCTCTCTCTCTCTCTCTCTCTCTCTCTCTCTCTCTCTCTCTCTCTCTCTCTCTCCCTCTCTCTCTCTCTTTCTTTCTCTCTCTCTGTCTCTCTGTCTCTCTCTCTTTCTTTCTTTCTTTCTTTCCTTTCTCTCTCTTTCTCTCTCTGAATGTGGGGATGGGAGATTTCTGAGGTGAGACACACTAAATGGCACACCAAGCCATCTGAAGTGTTAGTCAACAGCTAAATCCCTTTTACTATTTTTGTTTTACATTTTTTCCTTTCCTTTCCTTTTCAAAATTTCTTCTTTTCTCTACTTGTGAACACAATGTTTCTCTAAAAGCACTATATTTTTTTCCACGATGATGCTCTTGGAAGCAATAATGGAGGTTCGAACAGAGAGCAGTCAGGAAGTGATGGGGTTGGGAATCGGGCCATGTCTACTAATACTGTGTACCCTTAGATATTGTTCCTATTTATCTAACTATCTTGGTGATGTGTAACCCGTGTTCCCTGGACTGGATGCTGCGAGGTGTCACATTCAGAGAAACTCCAGTCTGACTTTAGGATGCAGAAGAATAATGAAGATATTTAAAAACTTCTGAAAAATCGTCAGGCTTCTCTGCTTCTCCCTAAAGTCCCCTGCTAAATGTGTCTCCCCTCTCCACCCCAGAGTAGTTCCCTCACTATTTTGCTGTTGAAGCTTTGCCCCCTCTTCCACACTGCATCCTCATATGCCACACTCCCCACGTGGGCGTGCTCTGCCTGGTTCCCTGGAAAGAGATATCTGGTCTTTGGCTCTGCCTTTTTTCCAGTGAGAATCGGCTTGCTTTCTTCCCCCCGGAAATTCTGCTGAATAACATTCCCATGCCTATCTTACAACGAACTGACCCACTGAGTCATCCATAGAGTGCAGTACCACAGGAATCTGAGGGGCAAAAATAGCCATGTCCTCTCCAAGCCTACGAATCATAAGCTGCCAGAAGAGAGGAAGACAGGAAAGAGAAAGGGAGAGAGTTCAAGTCTGATTAGTTCTTTCAGAGAGTGAAGATATCTCTTTTAAAAGGAATCCTTACCGCCGCCTCCTTTTTCTTTATAAAACACCATCAGGTACATAGTAGGTACCCACTTCATATTGGTTATATAATACCATTCTACAAAAGAGACAAAATGAGATTTCTAGTTTATCATCTCAAATGGATTTTATGTAAATTTTTTAAATGAATATATTTATTTTTGGCTTCATTGGGTCTTCGTTGCTAAGTGCGGGCTTTCTCTAGCTGCGGTGAGCAGGGGCTACTCCTCGTTGTGGTGCGCAGGCTTCTCGTTGCGGTGGCTTCTCTTGTTGTGGAGCACGGGCTGTAGGCACGCGGGCTTCAGTAGTTATAGCACACATGCTCAGTAGTTGTGGCGCACGGGCCCAGCCGCTCCGCGGCATGTGGGATCTTCCCGGACCGGGGCACGAACTTGTGTCCCCTGCATCGGCAGGCGGATTCTCAACCACTGCGCCACCAGGGAAGTCCCGTAAATTTTTGAAATCTTATGAATTCTCTTAAAACTTATCTCTGGGACTTCCCTGGGAGCGGCTGGGCCCGTGAGCCATGGCCGCTGAGCCTGCGCGTCCGGAGCCTGTGCTCTGCAACGGGAGAGGCCACAACAGTGAGAGGCCCGCGTACCGCAAAAAAAAAACAACTTATCTCTAATCAAATATAATTACAGATAAAAAAATAAGTAAGTCTGGGATTATCTGCCACTTTGTGTTACTTGGGCTACTGCTACTGTCTAGTTATGAGTTGACTGTACTGATAAAATTCTAAAATATATCCAAGATCAAAATCAAGATAGAGGGAAGAGGAGTAACATTTATTGAGTATACACACTAAAGCCAGCTGCTGTCCACGTGTCACTTCATTTATATTGCAGTAACTCTCTGAAGGATGTGCTGTTATCTCATTTTTTGAATGAGGAAACTGAGGCTCAGAGTGGTAAAGTAACTTGCCCAGGGTCACATGAACAAACGCAGTGAAGAGGATTTGCACTCAGATCTGTCAGGCTCCCAAGTCTGTGATCTTTAGCCACTATAACATGCAGCCTTTTGATTCTGAATGTTATTTTACTTTGGGGAGTTGTCTTGGGCTTACTTTAGCTATTTCGTAGATGATGAAGAGTCATTTCTGTCTAGTTAAGCTTTAAACACCAAAGAGCAAAGTGCATCATATTTCTACATATGAAAAGCCATTTGGAGTGTAGTATAGAGGACTGTCGTTGTGAAGCACTCTCACACATAGTAATTGCTGACCCAGTACAAGAATCTAACACAACTTGCCAGAGTCTTATTTATTATATTGTACTAGAGCCAGAAAACCTAGAAATCCAGTTTGGTATTGGCTTTCCAACTCCTGAGCTGAAAGGGAGCCAGGTAAAGCAAGCTGCCTTTCTCATGGTCTTTTTTTCCAGAGGCCCCAAGCTAAGACATCAATCACATTTGCCCCTATATTCCAACTTGAGTTGTAAAGTGTGCGAGTGTGATTCAGCCCCACTTGTTGAATGTCTACTATTCTACTATCTCATTCTTTTTTTTTTTTCTCTCTTTTTTTCCACTTTTAGCTCAAGTTTCTGGGCATATAAAGATAAAATGTAAAATGTGATAGGTGCATGCTTTAATGATTTACAGAGGTAGATTCCAGCTTCCTTTTAAGGCCAGAACTATGGATTTTGCTTTTGTTTTATTGTTTCTTATCTAACCAACTGGGCTGTAAGTTTTCTTTAGGACAGGATCCAGGTCTCATTCATCTTTGAAGCCTCCTCTCTCTCTCTCCCGACGTGGCTTATCCCAGTGTTTTGCACATTGGAGGCCTTTGATACATGCTTATGGAAATACATGTGTGAATAACTGCAGATGATAGAGGCATAGAGTTCTATTTTGTCCAATGCCAAAAAAAGGTAGCCTGTGTGTCTCAATGGTTTAAAAACTTTTGTTGCAGTCTAAATAGGTTTGAAATGTTTAGTTCAAAATTGGCTCAGACTTCTGTGTAACTTAGAATGCTTTCAGCGGCAAGTAATGGAATAACCAACGAAAAGCAGCTTAAGGAGGAAGACTAGATGAGATGATATGACAGCAGGTCTGGAGGAGGTGTGGTACACAGACAGTATCATCAAGGACCCAGGCTCTTGGCATCTTTTGTTTTTGCTTCCTGAGTGTCTCATTGTCACCAGATGGATGATTCACATCCATACATCTTGTCTTCCTAGAACTTATTTCCAAGGTAAGAAAGAAGAGGCAGAAGAGGGTTTCTTCACACAATTTCCCCTTTTGTCAGCGTACTTCCCCTTTCCTCTTATTGGCTAGCCAGGATCACGTGCTCATTTTATACCACTGACATCTGGTGAACAGAATTACCACACAGTGTAATTGGCTTGGACCAGTCATGGTTCATCCACTAGGAATTAAGGAGGGTTGCACCTTTTACAAGTTATCTTTAAGTTAGAGCCCTGTTATCCCCTACTTGAAAAACACCAGAAGGAAGTCATGAGGAGTAGGTGTTGGCGAGGAAAACAGCAGCATCTTTTACCTCCTATGTGAAATAATTTGTCACCAAGCAGTTTCTGCCAGAGATGTGAGCTAGTTTGTGAAATTCTTAGACCCCAATACAGGGGCAGGGGACTCCTATTTTTTATTGCATACCTATTACTTACATACATTATTTAATTTGATCCTCACACCATCAACCTAGGAGGTAGGTATTTTCACCAATTTACAGATGAGGATACTAAGGCTCAAGGAGGTTAAAAAGATTGCACAAAAGCTAGAGACCATCGTGAGATTCAAATTTATATATGTCTCACTTTACAATCCATGCACTTTTCTCCATGTTTTAGGGTCTAATGGTTAATTTTATGTGTCAAGATGACTGGGCTACAGGGGTGTCCAGATATTTAGTCAAACATTATTTCTGGTATTTTTGTGAGAGTGTTTTTATTTTTTACTTATTTATTTTTTATATATTTATTTATTTATTTGGTTGCGCTCGGTCTTAGTTGCCACAGGCGGGCTCCTTAGTTGCAGCATGTGAGCTCTTAGTTGCGGTATGCATGTGGGATCTAGTTCCCTGACCAGGGATCTAACCCAGGCCCCCTACATTAGGAGCACGGAGTCTTAATCACTGCACCACCAGGGAAGTCCCTGTGAGAGTGTTTTTAGATGAGGTTAACATTTAAATGGACAGACTGAGTGAAGCAGATTGCCCTTCCTAATTTGGCTGGGCCTCATCCAAACAGTTGAAGACCTGAATGAAACAATAATAACACTCTCTTGATTAAGAGAGGTTTCGTCCTGCCTGATGGCCTTCAAACTGAAACGTTGGCTCTGCCTGGGTCTTGAGCCTGTCGACCTTCAGACCAGAACTACACCGTGGTTTCTCCTGGGTCTCCAGGTTGCCGAGTCACTCTGTAGGTGTTGGGACTTGTTATCCTTCATAAATTGTGTGAGCCAATTTCTTGTAATAATCTATATATACTTATATAGAAAGTATTTACATTATATATATGAACAGAAGTAAATAAATACACACACACATATGCACATCCTATTGGTCTTGTTTCTCTGGAGAACCCTAACACATGGTGAGAACCTCTTTTCAGTTTTGGAAGTCTTTAGCCTTAAGGAAAGACCAAACTAGCTCTTGAAATTCTGTGACCCAGAAAAGAAAATATCCCAGCCTACGCTAGGAGTACAGAAAGCTTAATGGAAAGGTTTTTCAAATCTTAGTTGAGGGATGGAAAAAGAACGTATGCTGCAAGGCTGCTTTCGGTAGCACTAACATTCTAGAATGCCACATCCTGCACAGAACCAGAGAGTTTTGACTACAGCACAGCAGTTCTTAATCTCTATGGTTAGGCATCCTGTTGGGTTTTGATTAATTATGAACTATTGCATAAGGTATTTGTTACCTATAAGAATTAAATATTGAAGTTTGACAATAAGAATTAAATATTGAAGTTTGACAGTGCTTTTTTAAATTTATAAATTAGAGGAACAAAATTCTCACTTTCACTTATTTGTGTTCCAGGGTAAAGCAAAGCCTTAGGTGAGAGAGGAATGAGTGGAGAGCCAGAGAGCGTATTGGAGGACGGCCGTGCTTCCCACAGAGGAGGAATACTGTGCAACCTGGGTGTCCTGACAGGAAAATAGTGAGAACCGTTTCTTGCCCTAAATGTATTCATGGTATCACACTTTTGTGAAGAGTCTCTGGAGGCTGGGATATTATACCTTTTAGTACTTCTTTCTTGGAATGAGTTAACCTGGGAAATGGCTCTGCCCCTGAACTTAAAGTCACTCTTTCCTCAAAACATTGATTCTCTAATAACTTTAATAGCACTAGTCTATTTTACTGCCCTAAATTCTATCTAAAAGAAAATCTAACAAAATGTTTATACCTTAGGTTGAAAGGAGAATAGAAGAAGAGAATTATCTAAAAAATAAAGATATCAATATTTTATACAAAAAAATTAGTTAAGCTGAATATTAATCCAGTCTTAGAATGTAAGAGAATTCTTTCTATTTTCTTTTTGTAGTTACTAAAAAATGTCTTCTTTATTGTAAAAAACATTATGGCGTGATATCAGGTTATTTTTCCCTAATAAATTTAAATACACAGTGTGGAAAAAAAAAGTGCAAAATTAGCAAATTGTCCTCAGTTTAGCGAAAAGTGGGAAGAGATATGCTAGGAAATCTGCCTTTGCTAGAAATTAGGCACTGTACGATCTGATTCCATACATTCATTAGAACAGCAATGAGATAGTAGCTGTGGACAGTTCAAGGTTAGGAAATAGTAGCTATGTTTAGGTCAAGGTCAGATCCAGATCTTAAGCTTCATCTCATCCTCTGGAAGTTCTGTAGTTGAATTATCTCTGAAGATACATCATTGAGTATATAAGGAAGCTACATGATTACAAAATTATTGTTTCATTTATTTAATAAGCTTTAGGTCTTGGGTGCTTTTACTACTGAAATATTTGTTTCAACCACATCTATTGCTTTTATTCTGTGAATGTAAGGGAATTCTTTAGGGTATGGATTCCTAACCCCCCAGAATATTTCATGTCAGATTGGTTTCAAATTTGAGAACACAGAACTTTCGGTTTGGTGGTAGGTCTTAACAAGGTTCTGTGATGCTGTTGGTTTATTAAGCATAAAGCATATGAAGCCTGGTTTTCTCAAAAGCTTACTTAGTGGCGTCTTCCTTACCATGTAAAGGAATCCCAACTGTACTTTTTTCTAGATGGAGTTTTCAGATGCAAAAGAATAATACCCTGACAGAACAGAGTAGTTGGTCCATTTTTAGTCCACATTGAAGAAGGAGAAGGACAAGAAGAGGAAGAGCAGAGAAGGAGGAGGAGGGGGAGAAGGCGAAGGTGGAGGAGGATGAAAGAGAAAAAAGAGGAAAAGGGGGAGGGAAAGGGGGAGGGACAAGGGAGGATGCAGAGGAGACAGGGAGAAGGAAGGAGAAGAAATCAATGGCAATGTGATGCTTTATCTTTGACTTTGGACATGTGGGAGGCATCTGGATATGGTTTCCTGATTAATGTGATTTTCACTGGTGGCCATTATCTAAAATTATTCAGTATCCACATCCTATGATTCAGAATTCTGGAACATTACCACACCTACAGAGACTCAGTGGGTTTGAACCAATAAAGAATTTTACATTCCACAAAGGTTAAGCCAAAGTGACAAAATAACACAAGAAACAAAAAAATACCCCCGACTGAGGCTTTAAAAAAGAGCGCCTGCACCTCAGCGAGGATGTGGCTGGGGCCATGTTCATGGCAGCGGGCAGTTCAGCTCCAGAGCTGTTCACATCAGTCATAGGCGTCTTCATTACCAAGGGTGATGTGGGAGTGGGGACCATTGTGGGCGCCGTGG
The DNA here is from genome assembly GCF_011762595.2 of Tursiops truncatus. Classification (NCBI taxonomy): domain Eukaryota; kingdom Metazoa; phylum Chordata; class Mammalia; order Artiodactyla; family Delphinidae; genus Tursiops; species Tursiops truncatus. Next base: position 85,474,274 of record NC_047040.1, on the reverse strand, counting down.
TGTGCAACATCCTGTGCATCATCGGTGTCTGCGAGCTCTTCACCAGGCAGCCATGTGGCTGACAAGGTCTTGGTGCTCCAGCCTGGTGTTGGTGCTCCAGCCTGGTGTCAGTCCTGAGCCTCTGAGGTGGGAGAGCTGAGTTTAGGACACTGGTCCACCAGAGACCTCCTGGCTCCACGTAATATCAAATGGCGAAAGCTCTCCCAGAGATCTCTCCACCTCAACGCTAAGACCCAGCGCCACTCAACGAACAGCAAGCTACAGTGCTGGACACCCTATGACAAACAACTAGCAAGACAGGAACACAACCCCACCCATTAGCAGAGAGGCTGCCTAAAATCATAATAAGTTCACAGACACCCCAAAATACACCACCAGAGGTGGACATGCCCACCAGAAAGACAAGATCCAGCCTCACCCACCAGAACACAGGCACCAGTCCCCCTCCACCAGGAAGCCTACACAACCCACTGAACCAACCTTACCCACTGGGGGCAGGCACCAAAAACAACGGGAACTACAAACTTGCAGCCTGCGAAAAGGAGACCCCAAACACAGTAAGTTAAACAAAATGAGAAGACAGAGAAACACACAGCAGATGAAGGAGCAAGGTAAAAACCCAACAGACCAAACAAATGAAGAGGAAACAGGCAGTCTACCTGAAAAATAATTCAGAGTAATGATAGTTAAGATGATCCAAAATCTTGGAAATAGAATGGAGAAAATACAAGAAACGTTTAACAAGGACCTAGAAGAACTAAAGAGCAAACAAACAATGATGAACAGCAAAATAAATGAAATTAAAAATCCTCTAGAAAGAATAAATAGCAGAATAACTGAGGCAGAAGAACGGATAGGTGACCTGGAAGATAAAATAGTGGAAATAACTACTGCAGAGCAGAATAAAGAAAAAAGAATGAAAAGAATTGAGGACAGTCTCAGAGACCTCTGGGACAACATTAAATGCACCAACATTCAACTTATAGGGGTCCCAGAAGAAGAAGAGAAAAAGAAAGGGACTGAGAAAATATTTGAAGAGATTATAGTTGAAAAATTTCCTAATATGGGAAAGGAAATAGTCAATCAAGTCCAGGAAGCACAGAGTCCCATAAAGGATAAATCCAAGGAGAAACACACCAAGACACATATGAATCAAACTATCAAAAATTAAATGCAAAGAAAAAATATTAATATTTTTGTAATATTTTAATATTAATAAAAATATTAATATTCCCTTGTATGTTATTTGTTGCTTTTCCCTTAATAAGGAATTCCCTCAATTCCCTATTAAGGGAAAAGCAACAAATAACATACAAGGGAATCCCCATAAGGTTAACAGCTGATCTTTCAGCAGAAACTCTGCAAGCCAGAAGGGAGGGGCAGGACATATTTAAAGTGATGAAAGGGAAAATCCTACAACCAAGATTACTCTACCCAGCAAGGATCTCATTCCAATTCGACAGAGAAATTAAAACCTTTACAGAGAAGCAAAAGCTAAGAGAATTCAGCACCACCAAACCAGCTTTACAACAAATGCTAAAGGAACTTCTCCAGGCAGGAAACACAAGAGAAGGAAAAGACCTACAGTAACAAACCCAAAACGATTAACAAAATGGTAATAGGAATGTACATATTGATAGCTACCTTAAATTTAAATGGATTAAATGCTCTAACCAAAAGACATAGACTGGCTGAATGGATACAAAAACAATCTCATTTACCACTGCAACAAAAAGAATAAAATACCTAGGAATAAACCTATCTAAGGAGACAAAAGACCTGTATGCAGAAAACTATAAGACACTGATGAAAGAAATTAAAGATGATACAAACAGATGGAGAGATATCCCATCTTCTTGGATTGGAAGAATCAACATTGTGAAATTGCCAGTGCAAATTACCCAAAGCAATCTACAGATTCAATGCAATCCCTATCAAACTACCAATGGCATTTTTCACAGAACTAGAACAAATGACTTTCACAATTTGTATGGAAACACAAAAGACCCTGAATAGCCAAAGCAATCTTGAGAAAGAAAAACAGAGCTGGAGAAATCCAGGCTCCCTGACTTCAGACTATACTACAAAGCTACAGTAATCAAGACAGTATGGTACTGGCACAAAAACAGAAATATCAATCAGTGGAACAGGATACAAAGTCCAGAGATAAACCCAAGCACCTATGGTCACTTTATTTTTGATAAAGGAGGCAAGAATATACAATGGAGAAAAGACAGCCTCTTCAATAAGTGGTGCTGGGAAAACTGGACAGCTACATGTAAGAGAATGAAATTAGAACACTCCCTAACACCATACACAAAAAGAAATTCAAAATGGATTAAAGACCTAAATGTAAGGCCAGACACTATCAAACTCTTAGAGGAAAACATAGGCAGAACACTATGACATAAATCACAGCAAGAACCTCTTTGACCCACCTCCTAGAGAAATGGAAATAAAAACAAAAATAAACAAATGGGACCTAATAAAACTTAAAAGCTTTTGCACAGCAAAGGAAACCATAAACAAGACTGAAAGACAACCCTCAGAATGGGAGAAAATATTTGCAAATGAAGCAACTGACAAAGGATTAATCTCCAAAATATACAAGCAGCTCATGCATCTCAATATCAAAAAACAAACAACCCAATCCAAAAATGGGCAGAAGACCTAAATAGACATTTCTCCAAAGAAGATATACAGATTGCCAACAAACACATGAAAGGATGCTCCACATCACTGATCATTAGAGAAATGCAAATCAAAACTACAATGAGGTATCACCTCACACTGGTCAGAATGGCCATCATCAAAAGATCTACAGACAATAAATGCTGGAGAGGGTGTGGAGAAAAGGGAACCGTCTTGCACTGTTGGTGGGAATGTAAATTGATACAGCCACTATGGAGAACAGTATGGAGGTTCCTTAAAAACTAAAACTAGAACTACCATACGACCCAGCATTCCCACTACTGGGCATATACCCTGAGAAAACCATAATTCAAAAAGAGTCATGTACTAAAATGTTCATTGCAGCTCTATTTACAATAGCCAGGAAATGGAAGCAACCTAAATGTCCATCAACAGATGAATGGATAAAGAAGATGTGGCACATATATACAATGGAATATTACTCAGCCATAAAAAGAAACGAAATTGAGTTATTTGTAGTGAGGTGGATGGACCTAGAGTCTGTCATACAGAGTGAAGTAAATCAGAAAGAGAAAAACAAACACCGTATGCTAACACATATATATGGAATCTAAGAAAAAAAAGGTCATGAAGTTCCTAGGGGTAAGACGGGAATAAAGACACAGACCTACTAAAGCATGGACTTGAGGATATGGGGAGGGGGAAGAGTAAGCTGTGACAAAGTAAGAGAGTGGCATGGACATATATACATACCAAACATAAAATAGGTAGCTAGTGGAAAGCAGCCGCATAGCACAGGGAGATCAGCTATGTGGTTTGTGACCACCTAGAGGGGTGGGATAGGGAGGGTGGGAGGGAGGGAGATGCAAGAGGGAAGGGATATGGGAATATATGTATATGTATAACTGATTCACTTTGTTATAAAGCAGAAACTAACACACCATTGTAAAGCAATTATACTCCAATAAAGATGTTAAAAGGGGCTTCCCTGGTGGCGCAGTGGTTGGGAGTCTGCCTGCCAATGCAGGGGACGCGGGTTCGTGCCCCGGTCCGGGAAGATCCCACGTGCTGTGGAGCGGCTGCGCCCGTGAGCCATGGCCGCTGAGCCTGCGCGCCCGGAGCCTGTGCTCCGCAAAGGGAGAGGCCACAACAGTGAGAGGCCTGCGTACCACAAAAATAAATAAATTGATTAATTACTTAATTTTAAAAAAAAAGATGTTAAAAAAAAAAAGATGTGGCACATATATACAATGGAATATTACTCAGCCATAAAAAGAAACGAAATTGAGTTATTTGTAGTGAGGTGGATGGACCTAGAGACTGTCATACAGAGTGAGGTAAGTCAGAAAGAGAAAAACTAATATCGTATGCTCACACATATATATGGAATCTAAAAAAAAAATGGTTCTGAAGAATCTAGGGGCAGGACAGGAATAAAGACACAGACATAGAGAATGGACTTGAGGACACGGGGAGGGGGAAGGGTAAGCTGGGATGAAGTGAGAGAGTGGCATTGACATATATACACTACCAAGTGTAAAATAGCTAGCTAGTGGGAAGCAGCTGCATGGCACAGGGAGATCAGCTCGGTGCTTTGTGGGACACCTAGAGGGGTGGGATAGGGAGGGTGAGAGTGAGATGTGAGAGGGAGGAGATATGGGGATATATGTATATACGTATAGCTGATTCACTTTATTATAAAGCAGAAACTAACACACCATTGTAAAGCAATTATACTCCAATAAAGATGTTTAAAAAAAAAACAAAAAAACCCAGTACCCCCAAATCCAGAATATGGAAAATATCTGCTATTTAAATTAAACAAGGTACAGCATTTTTTAAATAAATTGAATTGGATTTAAAAGATTAACTTGATGGAGGTTTGGGAGGATTCTTGCATTCTGTAGTATCATATAATATTATAATGATCAAATCTGTAGATTTATTGTATTATAATAATATCAAATAGATATTCCTAATCCAAGCAGTCTTTTTTCAAAAAACCACAGAGGGCATAAATATCCATATACACAGTGCAGTTGGAATTGGTGGTAAATTAATTTTTCTCTCCGTTTATGGCAACAGACCTAAGTGCGTACCCAAGGGGCTTAGAATTAAGAATGAGGAAAACACTACTTAATAAAGTTGGGATCAGGCATTTAAAAAGAATTCTTAAGCTTGAAATTGCTAGAGAGCTGGCCTGTTTATAGGAAATAGTTCTGCTAGAATTAGAAGTGGAAATAAGGAGATGATAATGAAATACAGTTTAACCAGTAAAGGGTGGTGAACATATGTATCACGCCACACCATACAAATATGCTGCCAGTTTAGATATACGGTTGTGGTTCCTTTTGCCAAGCTATTCTATTTCCTGTTAGAAAGGCTAACTCTGAAATACTGTTTTCAGGAGGAGGGAATAGAACAAGAGCTTCATTAAAATGCTTAAATTATTTCTTCAAATTCCTCTTTTAGTGTTTGTCATAATGAGATGATATTCTTATAAGTCACCCATTTATTCATAGCTTGTGGGAAATAAGGTTTCAGTCTTGACTGCTTACTAATGTTCAAGCATCCACATCTGGAAGTCACTAGACAGTGTTGTTTTAGGTGAAAGGTCAGAATCCAAGTGGGAGATGACCTATCAATCAGGTTCTTGTGTCACTTTCATGGTTACGTTCCAGCCATATTTATCTCTATTGGGCAGGGGCGACTTGAAGTGGCTTTCTCTCCTCTTCCCCCTATAATGCAAGGAGGTTGTTCATCCATGACCAAATATTGCTACTTCATTTATTTATTCATTAGCAATTGTGAAAAACAGGTAATTAATACCGAGGAGGGAGAGATAATTTATCTATTACGGTATGGATTTTTTATTTTTTGGTTTAAATATGAAGTTTACTTTGGTCCCATTCGAGGAGTTTATAACCGAACGCTCGAGGAGGATGGTGAGCTTGTCATTCCTTTTCCGCACCACGTTCCTCAGACTCCCAAGCCTTCCATCATTATCCTCTTTTCTCAACCTGCTAAATTCCTATTGGCCCTTCAACACCAAACTCAAATAGCCTCTTTTCTCTGAAGCTTTCCCTAGCTCCCCTGGGCAGAGTCTCACAGAACGATCAGAACTCCTTCCTCTCTGTTGCCCCTATAACGATCTGCTTGCACATGAGTTTTCATCTATTATTCCACATCTATTGCTGTTGTCCAACACAGGTGACTGGTGTTTACTGGCAATCAGTAAATACTTGTTCACAAATGACCCGTTTTAAAACAGTTTGTCATCTATCCTCCCATCCAAGTATCACATATATCAAGGCATTCCACATGTTTACACTGTTAGAGGAACAGAAAGTAACTAACAGGATGGCAAGGGTTAACATCATTCTAATCCGTTTGAATTAACATTAAGTTTTAGTGTGCAATCTATCTATTTACCTATCGATCTGTCAAATCTTTTCATTTTTGCAATAGGAATGGCCTTTCAGGTTGTCATCTACATATATTTGTCAAGCCAGTCTTCATGGAAATGTCTGTTTACATGGGCTTAAGAAATATGTAGTATTGTTTTCATAGAGGCTTAAGAAATACTTGGCTGAACAACATAACAGAAAAAAAAAAAAAAGACTTAAGGAACAAAAAGTACCAAAGAAAACTTAGTATTCATCAGAATTAAAATTAGCCAAAGGAAAACAATAATCGTAAACTAGAAGCCTTTTCCTGCTATTTGGATCATCAGTTTTCATCTCCAGCAGCTTCCCCTCCTGAGTCCCTGTCAAGTCACAAAAGAAGTTCCCCATATGGGTCGATTACTCGGACAGGCAAGGCTATCTCGTGACTTAAAAGTCTCTCTCTAAAATATGCAAAAGGGCTAAGGGGAAAGTTCGAACTGTGAGCAAGGCCTCGGCTGCCTTGTTACAAAGGCTCACCCTTGTGACTACATCATTATCGCCCCGGATTATCTGCTCAGAGCAGCGGAGGCCTCACATATCTAGAATCAGGACAGAGCAACCTCCTCAGTTCTCATGCTCTGAAGTCTCTCATTGGACTGATAATTGTCAAGCATTCCTTCCTCTTTCAGCCACCCAAGGCTCACGCCCACCAGGGAACAAAGAGTCCCTTTGAGGATGAATCTTGAGACCATCCCGGCCCCCTAAAAATTACATGCTGGAAAATTTCTAAGTACTGAAATTATTGTGTTCCTTTTTAGAGAACTCTCTGTGGACCTAACTCTAGGAATAGGTTATCACAGGGAGACTTCCCTCAAACCCAGAAGGGAAAAAAGGACACTGCGGAAGAGGGTCAAAAGGAGAGTCGATGAAATATATACACTGTACACGTCCGCCCCTTTACCAGGGCCTACCTTAGATACCATTTGCAAACTGTCTGCACACCTCTTGTCTCATTTGAGTCCCAGAATCTTTCTGTGAAATTGTTGATATATTATTCCCATTTTAAAGGTAAGTAAACTGAGGTTTAGTGAGACAACTTGGCCAAGGTCACACAGCTAGGAAGGCAGGTCTTTTCACGAGAAAGCATAGCTTCTCACCCCTCGACTACAGAGCTTCTTAGGTTAAGCAGGGAAAGTCCCTTTAACCAGAGCCATCCTCATAACATAAACTTCATAGGAAGGAGCCTAAGACTCCTTTACAACCCCTCATCTTATTGACAAGGAAACACCACCAGAACCCGCAGTTCAAATGTTCTGGTTTCTCTGTCTTTAGCAGAAAAAAGCAAAATTATGAGACAACCAGTTCACATCAGCAATTTCGTGAGAAAACCAAGAGAACAACTTTCAGGGAAAGCCCACGGTCAGTGGCTATTCAGGACCCTACAATGAGAAGTGAAGTTTTCATTGTTGACCCCAAAGAACTGCAACGTTCCAGCTAAATGCCTTCGTGATCTGTGGGCTTCACACTCTGGGACAAAGAGGATTCACATATTGAATATGAATATATTGGCAATATTCATATATTGGCAAAAGGTTATTTTGTCTGGCTTCCATTTGTTTGCCTTAAAGTCATTTAAATAATTGTACACCGTGCAAAGAAAAGATGGTACTTGCTACCTCTTTTGTAATTACCCACATTTCCCTAAATACTGAGGGTATGCACGCACAGTGTGTTCTGGTGTACAAAATTTTAAGATACAAAAGCAGAGCATCTTCTAGTAGCATCTATGGTGGAGTCCTTATAAAAAGCCACTTAGGATTCAAGAAGGAAGTAGTTACATTTCCTGGGAAAGAACAGTGAGGACTGCATATTCACCTGCTCTGTGATATATGCGTGTGGTTTTCATTTTATTTAAAAATCACTAATAGAAATTGTGCCTTTTCTCATGCCTCCCACTGTCCTTCAGTGCAGGATATATTACTCATATCAGACCCCAATTTACCTCTGGCCCACACAAACCTGCTGTTATCTTGCTGATTGTTACTGTAAATTACTGACATCAGCAAAGCTTTGTCAGGAAACTGAGGTAATTGAAAATTCCAGAGAAGTTGAAGAAAATGCATCTCAGATTACTTTGGGCTTCTTTCTCTTTTATTTAGTTCATGTTCCCCATCTGAGTCGTTGCTACAATAGCTTAAAGGCTATGCTCACGTTCAGCATTAGGTAGTAGGCTTATTTATTCATGTTCCCCTTTAACCCACCTCACTTGGATTGTAGTGAGTTTTGCCTCAGTAATTTTACAATTCGATCAATATCTGGATGTCAGCAGTGTACGTTGTTGCTGTTGTATGTAATTAGTGGTTATGTGAGAAATGAAGTTGTTAATCTATGTGGGTAAAATCTGTGCCCCAATATAATCCTGTAAACGGTTTTCAAAAATCTTCAAGTGTGTTAAATTACACATTTCTGGTTTGCATTGGGGTCCTTCCACAGTTCCTTATTTTTACATTGCTCACTTTCTATGTTATTTTCTCTCTTGTCACTGAATTATTCCTCTATTTGGCTAATGACCAAGGTCAGTGGGGACTAGATGTTGCTGAAAATCTCTTTCCAGAGGACTCACACATTTTCCAGGTTCTTTCTGGGTCTCCAGCTTTGTAGTAAGTGCTGGAGTCAGAATGTTCACAGTTTTGACCTTCTAGGAACACATTGCCTTTGGGAAACCAACCCTTGGATAGCGCATTCACGAAGCATGTACAGAAGCCCAAAGGAGATGCACATCTAAGACTAGGGTTTCAGGAAAGAGGGACTTAAGAAAGTGACCTTTGATCTATGTTCTGAAGGACAAAAAAAAAGAGGTATGTTCAGGCAGATGCAACTGGAGAGATGGTGAGAGCTGATGGAAAGGGAGACAAGGAGGAACCAACACATGAAAGCTTTGTGAACCAAGCTAAGGAGTATGAGTCGTATTTTGGGTGCTTTGGGGAACCCCTGAAGGATTTTAAAGTAAGGCTTTGCATAATCAAATTTGCACCAGTGAATTAAATCAGTGTACATTTATTGAATATCTACTTGGTGGCAATAACTCACGAGAGGTGGGACTACAGATAAGATGGTGCCGGCTTTAAAAAGCTCACACGTTTAGGTAGGAGAAGATTGACATGAAAGCATAAAAGTACCAAAAGAGCACTTTTGGCCAATATCAGAATGTGGAATGAGTTAGAAGGTGATAAAACCAGAAGCATAGTTACAGGTGGCAAGGGGAGGGAAGGGCACTAGTTATTTCTCTTGAGCACATTCTTTCAACCATATTTAAGGAGATATGTCAACATCACAGTTATTAAGGCTGTGAGGAAGCAATGTTCCAGAAAGTCATATGTGAAGAATATCAAGACATATCTTTAAAGAGCCTAAAAGGGGGCGTTTCTCTATCTGCCAGCTCCTCCATGGACCCTCAGTGACAGCTCTCTTCCCTGCTGTGTTAGAGCCAGGAAGCACCTTGGGTGAGACCGGGGCCAGTGCGACCAGTGAAAAGGCTATTTAGGGCAATTCTTGAGACTTGATGTACGCCTGAAACAACAGAATGATGATGGTGATTGAGGAAGAGGAACAAGTAGGAGAGATAACAGGGGCTATGACTCACAAGACCTGATAACCCATTTAGAGATATGGCATGATGACTCTCAAGATTTCCACCTGAGTGACCCAGGAAGTGACAGTCACCAGGTTTTAGGTGGGGGATGGTGGGCGGGAGGGAGACACGGCCACGTCCATCTTGGACATGCCAAATTTGAGGTGCTTTGGAGACAATCAGGGGGCGATGTCCAGTATTCATTTGGATGTGCAGGTCTAGTGCACAGGAGCAAAGTCTTACTGGAAAGATGCATTTTTGAGTCTTTGTTGAAAAAGAGACTTCAGCACAGTGATCGGAACGAGGAGAGCAGAGAGCCCCAGAGGGACCCTGGAAACGCTACCATTTAAAGATTGAGTTGAAGAAAGCAGAGCTTGGTCAGTGGGTAAGAAGAAAACCAAGAAGAATGTGGTTAGAGATTTAAAGGAGGACTTTTAAAGAGGAAGTCATCAATGGAGTTAAAAGCTGTCTCTTCTGTGTGTAAAGATGTGCTATGATTTTCAAAACAAATTAAATACATTAGGTGGGACTGTTATTGCTAGTAACATGCAATAACTGACTAATGGCATATAAAAAATACCACAAAGCTTGGAGAAAAGCAAATTAAACCAGGCTTTTAAGATGATATACCATCTTCTAGAAATACAATGTAAAGGATGGCATACTGGCTTCTGTGAAGAAGACGTAGAGTTGGGTGTGTTTTTCTTAGGAAAGAGATGAGAGATTTTCAGTGAACCATCCCCTGACTTTCTTACCTGCACCTTCTGTGGTCCACTCATGGGTAGGTGGGCAGCGGTAGGCAAGGAGTAATGGGGCAGAACGGAGTTCACAGCCACATCTGAGAATGTGTCCCAGAACCTGGTCTCACTGATTCCCAGCTTGAGGCCACTGGCTACCAGAGCAATACATCAATACATCAAAACACACCTCAGCTGACTCACTCCTGCCTCAGACTTTCATGTTGCCTTACTCATAGAACTCCCAAGATCCTCCCCAGATCTCAGTGATGTAAAGACGTCACAGGAATTATTAGCCGATTTCCCAAGAGACTTGGGGCTGAAAATGGTTAAGATCCTACAGCAGTAATGAATCAGGGGAGAGGGCACATTTCACTCATTTCTGGTACTGAATTCAGACTGCCAAAAACACAATAAAGGACTGCTTGGATTCCACCCCCCTTTCCTTTCATTTAAAAACGTTACTGTATTTCTCTGACATTTCCTACCTGAAGCAAGGTTTCGGTTCCCACACAACACCCTTTTCCTCTGCTTTCTGGTACTTCCATTATCTCGGCCTGCCCTCTGACACTGTTTCCCAATTTATGTTTTCCTTTCTCATTTCCCTCTTCTTAGCACTGACACAAGCCGCAAACCTATAACCATAACGTCTGACTCACTTGGTGCTTCTCCTGTTAATGGACACCATGTGGAACAGGAGGCAGGAAAAGACTTTACAGGAAATCAGACGATAATGCTTGCACTTTGGTGCCCTTTCAAATAAGAATTTAATTATCCTAATGAAAAAGATTACCTTATAGAAGACATTTGGGTAAAAGAGTAAGCAGTTTGTCTTTTTCCTGATGACACGCATCTCAAAACTATAAGGGATATTCCTGCTGATCTTTATGTGTTAAAGCCCAGGCACCAGGAGAATGGTTGGATCAAACACTGATCTTGAATGTTTAGACCAACCCAGAGACTGAAAACTGAAAGCCTCACCATGGTTTGTTTGGGGCCTGTATTAGTTTCCTAGGGCTGCTGTAAGTACCACAGATTAGGTGGCTTAAAACAACAGAAGCTTATTCTCTCACAGTTCTGGAGGCTAGAAGTCCAAAATCAAGGTTGGGGGACGGCTGCTTTCTTCTGAGGGATCTGTTCTACCTCGCTGTCCCAGCTTCTGGTGACGGCCAGCATCCTTGGCTTTCTTTGGCTTGCAGTTGCCTCACTCCAGTCTCTTTGATTTCACATGGCATTCTCCCTGCCTGTGCCTGTGTTCAGATTTCCCTCTTCTTATAAAGACACCATCCATACTGGATTAGGGTCCACCCGAATGGCCTCATCTTAATTTGGTTATATCTGTAAATACCCTATTTCCAAATAAGGTCACATTCATAAGTATCAGGGGTTAGGACCTCAGCATACCTTTTTGGGGAGGGGCACAGTTCAGCCCAAGCGGAGGGTTAGTATCAGGCACCATCTTCCCTTCCTTCAGGGACACGTGAGGTCCCAATTTTCTGGGTCCTCACCTGGAATCCAAACCTTCTCTTCTCCCAATAAAAGTGGACTTTCCTGGGCCCCACTCCCTCAGGACTCAACTCTCAGCTATAAACTGATCAATTAATCTAAGGGAAGATGACAATAGGCAAATATTACCCCTCCCAGCTATTTGCATTGAACAGATGACTTCCTGGAGACAGTGCCTTAGCATACAGGTGCTGATGGAAATTTTGCAGTGGGTAACATTTTCTTTTGGAGTGGACAGGTCTTTCTATGACCCTCAAACCATCACTGTCTCCTCCACCTATGAGAAGGATGGTTTCTGTCTATCTGTTTCTCTCTTAAAGGAAAGTTATTACCACAGACAATTTGATCTATCTTTGCATTGCTTGCATTTATTCATCCCATGATTGTAAGTGTGCCAGGAGAGAAGATTTGCTCCTCATGAGGAAGTCCATCAAGTAGAAGAATTTTATTTTAGAAGATGCCAACCTGGGGATCAACAATGAGGAATATGATCCCATTCTAAACCGTGGATGATTTTCAAAGAATGAACAGGCGAGAGGGAGAGAATTCGGTTGCTAGGAAAATAGGATAAAATAAACATAACCTCCCTCTCCTCTTGTTTTTCCATCTTGGTGTGGGCTGTGCTTCCTAGTGTTGCTGTGGAATGTTTGTCCTTCCCATCTCAGTAGTGACAGACTCACAGGGATGCCTACATGTCTGTCTCACAGGTGTGGGATCCGATACTTGCCAGCTTAGTGAGACTTTGGAAGAATCTCCCACAGTGGTTGTAAAGAGAAAAGGAGAGACATAATAGTTCACTGGCATCAATAATCTACTTCCCCAACCAGCTGAACGTCTGAATAATAGCCTCGGCACTTGCCCTGCTACTCCCCCTCCCCTGGCTCTGCCACTGGCAGATTCTCTTCCCTTCTCCACAACTGGGAACTCTATAGGGAGCAGATTGTTTTGGCTGGAATTAGCCGGGCACAGATGGTACCACCTGCTGCATGTTCCTTACTTCTTACTGGCTCCTCTCTCAGCTCTGTGAGTTTTTGTATTTTCTAGAAGTTCAGGGGAAGGGGAGATGGCTGGGGCCCTTGCTCATGCCTGATTCTAGCACAGCTGTTTTGAGCAAACTGGCAACTGTGGGGACTGCACTGGGCCGCGTTGACTGGGGAAGGGGCTTTCAGGGTAGCGTGCCACTGTGGCGGCCCGTTTGCTGTACCTAGTGCTTTCGTTTCCAAAATACAAACTTCCTTTGGCCCCAAATCATTTCTGTTTTCCAGGCTGACAGATCTGCCCATGACCAGACGCAAGGCAGGTGGTTTTGTGAGAGTCTGAGAAATGAGATTTCTCTCATTCTAAACTCAGAGGGGCATAGAAGGCTACTGCCCAGTTTACAGGGGAGGGAATTATGATGAGACCACAAACAGGTTGCTAAATTCACTTCTGGGCTATTTACTGGGAATAATAGCCCATGTCTTCTGAGTTCCTCAAGGTAAACCTGACAGATTAATGAACTCCATTTTCTCACCGATGAAATCATGGCATGGGACTAAAGGACCTAAGAAGTCTCATTCCTTAAAATTCTCTGAATATTATCTGCCGAGTTGTTCTTGAATGCTTCCTTACAGGAGATCACACTGTAAATCATTCACATGGCTGAGACTTGTTTCCTTACTGGTCTGATTTCATCGTCCCTTTTTTACATGCTTTGTTAGACTGGTGTTTTTAGTCTTAAAAAAATCAAACCCATGTCTGCCTCAGGTACTTGCACCTGCTCTTCCTGGAACGCTCTCGCTCCGGCTCTCACACCCGGCTCACTTCTTCTCACCCTTCAGGCTCAACTCAGACACCACAGCCCTAGAAAGATTTTTCCTGACACTCCCCTCCCTGCGCTCCAGCTGAGGTTGCCTGTCCTCCAATTCCATCTCATTCACTATTAGAGCACCTTCTTTTATTTTCAACAGAACACAGTCTTATGTGAAGTTCTCTTACATAATTGTTTTGTTTTCCACCTTCTCCACTAGCATGTAGGTCCCTTGTGGGGGCGGATATTGTCTGATCACCACTGAATCCCTAGGACATGGAACAGTGTGTCTCATATAGCGTCACTCAACAAGATGCACATTAGTGAGGGAATGATGTTATTTTGTGTTTAAAAAAGGGAGACACTGTGGTATAAAAGGGAGACTGCTAGGGACTTTGATACTGGTACATTTGCTATAGAACCTGGAACTCAGCATTCTCCTTCTTTGGGTAAGTCTATCTCTGACAGAGTATAAGAAACTTAAGGCCAGTAATCTTGTCTTGTTCATTTTTGTATATCCTATAATACCTCACACAAGGTAGGCACTCAGTAAACTGAATAACTATCAATGTTGTAACTGTTACTTATTACTATTATTTCCAGGACCACTAAATAGACTAGAATAGAGGTAGTAGAAGCATCAGTAGAAGCAATAAGAGTGTGTATGCCGTAACTGGCTTATGTTCTCAGCCCTGCTAATAACTACAGGATAATATGGACTTTTATTCTTTCTGAGCCCCAGACTGTGAAAAAAGCAGGACTTTCAGTGAGAGAGTGTCTAGGTTCCTCCACTCTCTAATTTTCTTACGTCTATTTCAGTCTATTCCAATTTTCCTGTTGCAGATTTATGATCTCCAATTGCTCCTCTTACACCTTGTTTCTTCCTCTGACCACCTCTGGGTTGCTCAGTGCCCATAGGATTCGGAAAAAGACCAGAGAAAGAATGGCACTGGGGACTCACACAGTGGGTTCAGGCTGAAAATTGTGAGTGGAGAGGCTCAGTGGAGTCACAGCTCCTCAGTGGACATAACCACTGTCAAAAATCTTGGATGAACTAGTGGGTAATATGTATGAACAGCAGCTAGTCATTTTTAAAGAGCATTTCTCAAAATTGAGAATGTCTCTGGCTCTCAGTGAAAGGAGACTTTAGTCCAGACGTGGTTAACTGCCCTCAGATGATGATGTGACATCTTAGAGTAATATAGGGTTTCCAAAGTAGCTTATTTTCATTCCACTCTTGCATGGAAGAGTTCTTGTAGACCAGAACGGACTTCTTGCAGGAAGTAGGGAGACTAACTCACTCCTTTTGATGTTTCCACATCATTTGAAGGAGGATTTTACTGTGATGTGTTGTAGAGAGCATTGTCAGGAGACTGGGGTTCTGACAGTCTATTCTTAACTGCTTTCTAGAT
The DNA here is from genome assembly GCF_011762595.2 of Tursiops truncatus. Lineage (NCBI taxonomy): Eukaryota > Metazoa > Chordata > Mammalia > Artiodactyla > Delphinidae > Tursiops > Tursiops truncatus. The sequence goes on along the minus strand of NC_047040.1, from coordinate 85,459,161 downwards.
CGTTGTGGGGTAGAAACAACCAACCAGTGTGGTCTCAAGGCTATGCAGATTTCAGTTTTCTCATCTAAAAGATGCAGATGGTAGATTAATTAACAGCTTTTATTTTTCTAAGTGTTACAACCATCAAGATGTTCTTCCTCCTAAGCCATAGGAGAGTTTTATTGAAGAATGAAAACAAGAAGAAGTCATTGAAGAATGACTATTTCAATGTAGACACCAAGTATGCTATAATTTGGCCAGGTCTATAACAGAGTTATAGGCCGATTTGTAGGTGAAGGCATCTGACTCAAGGGATCATGGCAATTCCTTGAAAAGTATTTGTACAAATCATTATTCCCACTTTTATTTTTAAAATTAAGGTAGTACATTTTAAGCAGCTAGTGTGGTTAGAACACTTCGTGTTCTGAGAAGATTTTTTTCGACTGTTCCCTCACCATGTAAAGCGAGCGAAATGTTCTTTTTCATGGAATTATCTTTGATAATATAAAAACACTTTATAATGCAGAAAAGAAAAAAAAAAGGGTCTACTTAGATGTGAGGCTGATTATTCTCAAGCGTACTCTCTGAGCAACAGCATTTTAAGTGTTAAAACAAACTGGGCAGGGTGGTTTGTACTTCTCTTTTTCCCCCTCTTGCTTAGGTGTACCTTCAACCGGAAACGCATGAGCTCACACTTTCTAAGCATGTTCAATAATGAAGTGGTAGACCTCCACGGAATGTTTCAGGACTGCAGGAAGTGGTTAAGGGTTATTCAATAGCCGGTGTTCTCCCTTTCTGTCTGCACCAATCCCGGGCTGCACTACAGGGTTGGGAAATACCGTTTGTGTTGGAAGTGGTATCTTTCAGAAGAGAGGTAAAAACCAAGGTCTAGGTTGCTTTTGGTCACTAAACACACCATGATGTTTTCTGTGAGTGTAGGGATGTTCCTGAGTTTCCTTTCTGAATTTATATTCCTTTGTTCCTCTATATTTTTTTTCAAGTGATTTGAAGACAGTATTCTTCTTTTCCTTAACAAAACTAGAATGAAGTGTAACTGTAATTCTTTGCCCTGGAATAAGACTGTTTTAGGAATGGATAAAAGTGATGCTCCTTTAAGGAAAGGTCACAAACTAAAATCTGAGTTTCCTACAAAAAGAGTAAAGATAAATTAATATTTTCTCTGTTTTATTGTTGGAGTATCTGGTAAGTAATATAGAATTTTTTGGTGAAATTTTATTTTTCCAGTATCAACATTTTAAGTGTTTTCCATTTGTGTAAGATAACAATATATAAAATGTCTCAAAAGCACTCCTTCGGATTCCTTCCATCTCTTGGGTATTGTTTTTTATTTTAACACTAGCTATTCAAACGTACACACACAAAGTTAGCAATCTACACGTGCACAGAACACATACACACACATACACACTCTCTCTCTCTCACTCTCTGTCTCTCAGTCTCTCTCTCTCTTACTACCCTTTGATTGCTCTGAAAATGGTCAGAACAGGATCATGATGCACAAATCTTTTTCTGAATGTTTCCTTATGTTAGATCAGTTCCTTCTGAGTTCTGTGCTTGCCAATGCTAAGTTTCCTGCCAGGGCAGTAGTCTATTTTTAACACTTTGGGGGCTTATTCTTCGTTCCAGATCTAACAGGCATATTCTGTGGAGTGAAAGAGAGAAAAGCTGACTGGGTGCACTTACAAATCAGAATCATCAGGATTTGCAATTTCTGTAGAATCAAAGATATGAATGAGAAAGACCAATTAGAATACTTAAAAGATCATTTGTCACCACTTTAATCTTCATGTATTTTTTACTCATCATTTTCTTTGACTAAAATTATTAGAATCTTTGTCTTATTCATCTCAAGGCCAAATGGGAATAGTACTGTTCATTTTATATTTTCAATATTTTGGAGCATTTTAACATGTCATACTAGATTATAGGTGGTAGGTGACTGTTTTAATAAAGTCTTAGTTTGTGGCATATTCAGCATCACATCATCTCAGTGTCATTTCTCTAATTCCATATTTCATATACAAGTGAAGACTGAGGGATTTATTTCTGTTATTTAATAGCATTTGTTTAATTCAGAGATTAATATATCATCTTCAACCCTGAAAAAGAGGACCTCTGAAACATCAGACCCAAAAAATTGGACACGGCCTATTAGCCCAAAAGAACATGTTGCCAATTATCTCCATGTTTATTTAAATATTTAGCTCTAAAGGAAGCAATCATTCCTTTATACTTCTTTAAATTTAGTATTGACATTTTTATTTTGGGAAAGGAGGTCTTTTTTTTTTTTTTTTTTTAACATGGATACAGGAAAAGAAAACTCTCCAATAAAAATATTGTCTAAAAAGTTTGTTTTGTCTGCATGATTTACTAAATATGTACAATTTCAATTCACAGCGAAGGTAACAAAGATTTAAACAGCCAACATCACAAATGTCTCAAGTTCTAAAAAAAAAATCACTGTGCACAGTTTAACAATTTAATTGAATAAAAACCAAAGCTAAGCCTTCAGTCTGAATCGTTTTTATGATGGGCACAAGCCATGTATTTTCTTCATCTTTGTTACACGATGCATATTTCAGTGACTAAACGCCCCTTCCCATTTTAGTATATTAAGTTATGTCAGTACATACTTAAGAGAGGCAGAAATTGCCTCTTGGTACACCTATATGATTCTTGATGTGTTCACATATATGTCATAATATTTATCGATATATAAAATGACCAGATGAGTCACCTGTGATTTTTTTTAATGTCTTCAAATGTAGGAATGTTTTGTTGCATGTATAAAAGTTTTTAATTTATGGGAGTGCTATTTAAAACCATAATACTTTGACCAGGGTGTCCCCTTGACATAAAATGTCTAGAAAGAACTATCCTACACTGGAATTATAGAGATTCCGTATCTCTACCCAATTCAGGTTTGTAAAGTTTGCTATTATATAAATCTGAATGTTGTGGTCACTCTGATATAATGGCCAAGTGAATGAACCAATTAATCATTAGAAACAAATGTCGCTGAATACCCAATGGTGGAGTTACAGTTAAGGAGGGAGCCGTAACTTTGGCTAACCCTATAAAATCTATAATAAGGTTGTTTTCACATGTATTTTTTTTCCCATGTAAAATCTTTGGTGTTCTTCCCCCCTCTTTTTTAGCGCTGTGATTGATGAACATGCAATGTGAGATTCAAATAATTGCGCCGAGCATGTTTATTTGAATAATTGCCCCATTGCACAATCAAATAAATCTCCTGAGTGTGTTTGTTTGAATGTTTTTACGTGTATATGGGATCACATACACAAATAAATGCAGCTGTGTTTATTACAATGTGTGGGGCTCCAGATATACACATACTTGTTTGTGTGTCTATCCAGGGCCCTACAGTCCTTGAATGGTCCTCACACATCTTGGAGCAAAAACGTGGTTAACAATTTTTCAGGTTCTAATACATGAAAAATAATTATTGGGCAATTCGCTAAATTTGTAACTAGGATTTGTTTTCATTAAGGCTTACATCCTTAGAAAGATAAAAAATAAACTTTCTTTTTTTTTTTTTTTGGAGCTATCTGATTGTGAAAAGTATCTAATAAATTTATTCATATTTATTGAAATACAGACCCTTCTTTTTTTCCTTCCTCCAAGCCCTCCCACTCCACTCCCAGCTCAATTTATGCTAAAGAGGGTGTATGTTTTGTCTAGTTCTTGCTGAGAAATTCTGATACTCATCTCTCTTTCCAGTTATTTCAGGCCTAGGCCTACGGTGTCATGTGAAAAAAGAAAAGATTGCACAAATCCGCTAAAATACAAAAGGCTTTTGGAGAAAATGGTCAGGGATGTTCAATTGTTCCAACATTTCATCACCCTCCCTTACCCCCTATTCTAGGGGGAAAAAAAAGGTTAGACTTCAAACTCAGAGTGTGGGAAGAGTAACAATTTGATAAGGGAAAAGAGAAGAATACATCTGATGTTACTAAAAATGCATGTCTCTTGAGTATGGAGGGAGATTTCTTGTTTTGACCTTGGAAAGGAATCTTAGGATAAGCCAAACATTCTTATTCTTCCCTGGAGTTGTAAGATTGCGCAGCTCTAATGCACTATCGTGTTAGTGAATAAATGGCATTTAAAAAAAAATCTTAGATAGGGGATATTGTAGTGATTGTCACAAATTTACGAGTGTTATCCTGATATTTTCAGACTCAGGTATTCTGAGTCTGCCTACGAAATGAAGGTAGAAAAAAAAAATAACAGAGAAGAGGATGACGGAGGGGGAAGGCAGAGTGCCCACTCTCCCACGTGCACACACTTTCTTCTTTCCAAGGAGAAAGAGTAGGTTGCACATTCCTTGTTTGTTGGTCCTGTCTCTGGTAGATTGGGACACAGATATGCCCGTGGGCATCAGAGACCTACATTGCTTTACAGGAGGCCACAGGGATTTATCCTATCCAGACAAAATTTAATAGTTTGATATTTTCAGGTTGAATTAATAAAGTTAATGCCTAGGGCCTTTTAAAACCAGAAAAATCTATGTAGTGGTTTTATTTGTGCCATTCAAAGAAGGAGAGATGGTGATAAGATTTTCTAAACTTTCCAAATATGAAAACTCT